>NW_013541509.1:0-25604 GCF_000499545.2 Eimeria tenella
GAACAAATCTACTAGCATCTAGAGTGCTGGTCCTTTCGAAGACCACAGCGAATTCGAAAATGGCATGCGCTTGGATCTAACCATATAACATGTTGGCAACCTATTATTTTGCCAAGAACACTCTGGTGTCTGCATGAACTGCTGTCAGATGAAATACTCCTGCAAACGTGCGCTTAGCACTTTTAAAAAACGTCAAATAGGCGGAACAAATGTTAGGTTGTATACGACAAACGATTTGTGGATATTGTCCTAAATGTGAAAAGCATGGGCATCCATTGTCTAGAAACGTTCTGTTACGCAGTTAGTCCTGCACTGCCGGAAATCTCGCCATCCTTTGCGAGAATGCAAGCTTTTGCCCAAATACCATTACCGTCTCTGCAGCTACCTTTACCCCTGGAACAGGCTACGCTCTCGCAAGCTGACCTCATATGTATGTCACATGTTGTCGCCCGCTCATGAGCTCACCAGCTGTGACACAAGAAAGAATCTTCACTTCGTTGAATATACCAAAGACAACTGAGTAGCAGTTCCGTGCATAAAACATATTTACCTTCATGCTTGAGAGCAAGGTGCACGAAGAACCTCGATGAAGATAACCAGAACTTGCGACAGCAAAGGGGTGGAGGTGAGACAGAATCGCCTTGAACTACACGCCTCCATGAAACAAATGCCAAACAGTGCACTTACAGCTCGCTACCTCGCACGTGTTTAGATCAGCCCCGTCTCGCTGCTGGATCTGAACAGCTAAAGGCGCATACTACGTAGCACACAGCATTATTAGTGAAACATACAAGCTAAGTAATCAAGCCAACTGCATGAACGCTGGTAGAATTCTGTAGCTACCAAAACGCCTTTGAGCATGACGCACCTACAAGGAGTCTTGATCATTTGGAGTAAATGAGCGGATTGCAGATGGTTTCTTCGAGGCCAGCGGTGGAACATTGGAAATATCCCCTTCTCAGTTGCTTGTTACAACTTGGGACAAAAAGGATACCTGTGCGAAAAATTCCTCAATAAATTATGGGGTGCATGAAAAGGTAGCTGCACGCAGGGCTGATCTAAACACGTGCTTTTCAAATCACGAGTTAGCGAGCTGTAAGTGCACTGTTTGGCATTTGCTTCATGTAGGCGTGTAGTTCAAGGCGATTCTGTTTCACCAGCACTCCTTTGCTGTTGCAAGTGCTGGTTATCTTCATCGAGGCTCTTTGTGCAACTGCTCTGTAGTGACTAAAATAATTCACCTTCCCGAGACCTCTCCGAAAGCAAAAACAGACATACATCCTAAAATGGCGCATCAGCTTTTTCAAGTTTGGAATACTCTCTATGTTACCGCAGCAACCCCGTTCAGTCCTACGAGTAAAGCATACTGAAGTGATGAGGAGTCACCGACACTGCGCCTCTTTAATAAAACTTCGGGGACAGCCGCGGGCCGAAGCACATTAGAACAGTGACCGAGGCCTGTCTCCCACTGCCTTAGTTGCAGGACGCAGAACAGCGTTTGAAGATTTCTTGCCTGCAATGGCTTTGCTGCATAGAATATACGCATTGTGAGCTCGTTAAAATACGCACTCTAGAGGCTGGACTCTAGAGGCCACCAGGCGCCTTTTCGTTGTTTTGCGTTGCATCTGGCTTACTGCCTGGTTTTCGGTCAGTCTGTAACTAGGTTTTTCAGTAAGATGGTAGCTGTTTTCATCGGTATGCCTGTCAAAGCCTGGTGCAAGCCACGTGGTGCACAGAGCATCTCATAGACAAGGACATATGGTGTACGCATAGCAGAGAGCTTTGTCATTCGCAGCTTGTGCTTTTGCGAAATGTGTCTGCAACCCAACGTGGTGATTGGTTTGTCGCGTTGGAAAGGCATGATTACGCATACGAAATTCCTTTTGTGCCACTTAGCATACTTGTTGACTCAACTGCGGCAAGGACTGTTATTGAGATGACCCCGTCTAGCTTCCTCACCAAGTGGTTACTCATGTAACGCACTAGCTGGTCCAAGCCATAGTAAAGCAACAACCAATAAAGTTGTAGGGCGGCTGCAACTTTAGACGATGTGTTGAAGTTTCATCTGAATTTGCCCTATCATTTACAGTGCACTCAACAGTGCTTGCTCACGCTTCTACAGGGCGAGAAGAAATCTCCGTTATTTCTCCCCCAAATGGTGCACATATATCACGTGGAAGAGATTGATTCCCACGAAAAAGGCAAATGCACGCAGTCAAACAGACTAACAAAGTACCTGGAAAACAAGTATCGCATACATAAGAGCATCAGGGCTTTCGGAATGAATGGTTTGTGCAGGCCATTAAACGAACAAAATAGCTCGCAAACACTTACCGCATATGCAAGAACACTAAAGCGTTTGGGCAGAATAGTCGAGACAATAAAAAAACAAGGGTAGTGAACTTTAAAGGGTCTGCAGCAGGGATAATATTTCAACCACTCTTTTGTCTGTGTCCCAGTGAACTTACTTCCTAGACATTATCAATACGATATGAATGAGTCTTTCACGTTTGCACTTAACGTGGAAAGCAGATGCTGCTGTAGTAGCGGACAAAGCAGTTCACAGCCATGGTAAGGCACTCAAGAAAATGACAACTAAACGGCACATGTGACAGGACCACAAACGCCGACTTCAGCAAATCGTACTTTCTGGAATCCACAATATTTAGCATCACTAAGCATTCCGAATGAAGGTACATTTCCAGACTGCTGCGAATCCGGAAACGACGTATACCAACCGTGCATACGACAGAACAGGCCACAAAATCCAACCACTAATGGTGCAGCATGCGGGTATCTCTTGACAGCATTGAGCAACAGGCACGAGAGGGCTAGGAAAAATGTCTCAAGACGAAATTACTTGTTGCATCGTGAACATGGCTGGCATTGTATACTATATAACCAACACTAGGCAGTAGGCAGTACGACGCTCGCCAACACGAAAGATGCCAGAATGCTTTCATATTGACATTCGGTCGCTCGTACATTGGAGGAGACGCACTCTCTGTAGTTCCAGGGAAGTATATACCGCCGCGCCTCTACATGACTAGGAAGATGTGACTGGCTCGATCAGGTTATGAGGGGACGCTGGAAGTCACTGGTACAAAACATGCACTCAAGGAGCTACTAACGTGAAATGCTCGTGCCTACCACCAGGCATATGTACCGTGAAAGTGGTTCGGATCAGACGAATGTCACAGGGCACTGAAAAATAGATAATATCCTTGCTATTCCTGGCTAAAGCTTTAAAACGCGTTATTCGAATCTCATCATGACACATTGCTTTAAGGAGCGCACGTACTGGCACAATGCGGGACAATGCAGTAACGTTCTACCATATTAATTCGACGTCGTGTCGAAAGACGCCTGTAGACGGTTAATATATATGGCAAAGGTAAACGCATACGGTAAACGCATACAAATTTTATGACGCAAGGGTGCCCAAAAAGAATGCAACATCTGGACCGGAAGCTCTAGTACTATGCGACACACTGCCTATTACAGCCACAAACCGTGTCTACATAAAAGCCAGGTCAGGGCACTGCAGCAACTGAGTATCTGCACTTAAAAAGCAATTGAGATAAAATGTATGTTCAACGTACTTCCTAGGTGTTGCCCGAGTTGCCGTTTTGCTTGCCCTCTCGAAAAACACGCCGACGTTTTCACTCACGTTAAGCATATTCGGTCACGATCCTTTTGGACTGCCATGCACTCTTAGCGTAGGAAAAGCTCTGTGCAAAGGACCTCCAGAGGGCCTGATTGTACTTCATTGATGATGCTGGATCCACGCGAAATTCACTAAAGAGCGAGGTTCGGATTATAGGTATCAGCGAGCCACGCACTATGGTTTATCTTGCCAGCCACTGCAAGGTGATTTTCAAGCTTCAGCGGTATTTGTTGGCAAAAGGAATTTTCTGCACCGCTCACTACTCCTATCATATGTAGGCTATATATTCAGTGTCCACGATAGAGATGGCTCACCATCTCGTGGGCCATGAGTTTATCTTGATGTACACAAGATAAAGAGAAGACAATTCATGCGAAGTCCTCACAGTCCAGCACTCTGCAGCACTCTGTCAGAACTGTGAAGGCTTGTGTGCCCAAACTTATTTGTTCGCTGGGCGTTGACAAGCGGGGAACAGAAGGGCTGTCCACCTAAAATCTTTTTAGTCCACCCACATGTCGCTGAGGCAAAGTTGGTGTCAGCACGCTCTAAATCTAAATTTCATGAACTCACTGCCTAAATCAGCTCAAGCAAACAGGGCCGAAGTGCGTTTCATGATGCATAGATACTTTTCAAGGTGCACATACAACGACCTCCTCCCCAACAGCCAGCTCAACTGCATGGACTTGAGCTTTGCGTAAATATAGTGTTTATATAACCCTGTAATCTCGCAAGGCTACAGGCGACTGCCATAAATAGGGCTACCGTTTTCAGCACAATAGTGCCGGATTAATGCGCTAGTTGCTCGACTCTTCGTAATGCGCACCACCTGCAGAATGACAAACGTCCATATCTGTGGTGCCTTGCATAGAAGAAATTAATGGTTTACTGCAATAGCATCATGCAGCCAATACAGTGCGAGAGAACCAAGGTTGAATGTGGTGGAGTGACAAATAATTACAAGGTTTTATTCCAGGTCCCAGAAGAACCCACTTTCTAATCATTGGATGAGGAGCTGCCGTGTACAGCTCCATCAGCATTCACACATAAGCTAGGCATTGCCTTGCCACTGTCACACGAGTGCCAACAGTAATCTTCGTAAGTTTGCTACGAAAGCTCATCACGCAAATTCCTCACCGTCGTGCCCGGCGGCACAGGCACTCCACCAGCCGGCACAGCAATATTTTTCCGCTGCCGACCATACGCACGAACTGGATTACAGACGGATTGCGTGGCATGCTCACTGTTGCAGCCAACGAGGAAAAGAACAAATACTTGGATGAGCTGAACGATAAGAGCACCCAGGACATGATGTGCTAATGTGATAGCGGGCGATTAGCCTAATAGCTAACTTTCTGGGATACAATTACAACAAGGAAATGCTGCGTGCAGTGATATCATTCGGTGTGCAGCCGTGCGCATGGTTGGCAAACGGATACTCCAATGACGCGTCTGAAGTAAATGTGTGAAATAGTTTTTCTGCTAACAAACAGTAGCCACGTTTCCATATACTCACAAACTTTGAATTAGTTCGTGACGCGTGCAGGCAATAGTGCTCCAGTAGCAGCAGAATCATAAACGTGATTTATGAAACGCTGAAAATTGCGAGCAACTACCTGTCCCGGGGCAACATATGATTTATTCGAGCGACCCACACTCTAAATCGGTATTTCTAGCAGTCTGGGAACAATATGCTGAAAAAATAGAGACAAACCGATGAAAGCGCGTTAAGGTTGCACGGGCCAAAAATTCACAAGCGGTGCGGGCCGGCCAAAATATCAGTGGACCTCTGGAAGCATATGCAAAATGATGTACACGCTAAAGACGTTATACAGACGTTCGAATCGAAGATATAGAAAACGCGAAAGTTCACCGCGGCCTTTTAGCACTACAAAGTGACGCAAAAGAGATAAAATATCGCACGTAACATCTGCTGGAAAAAACGCTCCGACCACTCAAGCAAAACGTGAGCAACATGGACTACGCTAATGTAAAGAATAGCACGTACTGAGATGATACGAAACAAAAATATGAGCAGTTCAGCTTCCGACACGCGTTCTAGGCACTACACGTATATTCCGAATCCTTCCCAGATAAAATTCAACTACAACTGGCTAAAGTTGATCGGTCGGAGCTCGTCGAGCTGTGACTGGAGAAAGCCATGCGCTTGCTGGCATTATCACGAAGCAGTGTCAGCAAAACACTTTCACAGATACCAGGTTGTAAAAAGTACCACGCATCACAAAGACATCACTGCACAGAGCAACTGCAGATAAGCGGACGTTTTATGATCTTTAAACCATAGAAGTAGAGGTGATTTGACTTTGGAAACCACACATTGCGTATAGCACTGCTGTGAAGCAAATCGTCAGAGAATACATACTGTACTGCACTATTTGTGTTTCTTCCATCGATACCAAAACGCACGTATAGTTCCATATCTCCATAATTGCTTATATCACGAACAGAGCATCTAAGAATGAGCCACGTTACAACCCCTCATTTGATCTCATGGCACAGGGATCATCGCGTATTTGACAAAGCAAAGCCAGCACTTGTTTCAGCACGGGTTGGAGCGGGAAGGCACCGTTGTGCCAGCGCAGGCTTGGCAAACTGGCCCACACACGAATCACTCGCAGTCACTCGAATGAGCAAAAGAGGATGGCACAGTTTTAGCAACAACTTCATTTTTCTCGTCGCTCAACAATTTCTGGAAATTGCAACAGCCCCAATTGCGCCGCCAGCAGTTATCCCGGACGAGGCAATCACTGGCGCCAATTTGCAATATCTAGTCTGAAGGGTGCGGACCACCTATATATCGGTTAAAATCTAAGCTACCCTCCCATCTCACCGATTATTTTGTGGCACAGCTCATTTTGAGAGGCTACTCCTACAAAGTGACACACATGCGGTGATCGACTGTTACTCTCTTTTACACGCGGCGCATTCGTCCGTCTATTTCGTTTAACAAAATTCTTTACTTTCTTTCCCAATTTTTCACACTTTTCGCACTGAACGTTGAATTTTGTCACATGTGCTGGAAGTCCGTTTCGGCCCAACATTTTGCTGTCAGAATAAGACCTCTGTCGCGTATATGCCGGCTGCAGATAAGAGAGAAGCGTGTGGTCCTGGGTCCGCAAGCTCATTTGAATTAATTTACAGCATGTGAAATTCGATATGACGCAAGGATTCCCGAAAGCAAGTCGGTCACCGAAGCTCACGCCGAAATGCAACAACAATAATGATTATGTTATATTATGAAGAACACCTAGTGAAATAGGTGGAAAGGCGAAATAACCAAACGAAAGGCAAAATGAAATGAGATCAAAAAAAAATCACAGTGTTTTGCTTATCTTTGCTTGCCAATTCTAATTAAGTTGCTCGGCCAAAAGCTATGCACCACGGCACCATTGCACGACCCTTATTCGGCCAGTAACAAAAAGCATCCAGAAAATCCGATGCTCAATAAATTCTTATTCCGATTCCGAATGCCAGCCTGTATTCGTGTTGCTATATGGAGGGCATCTTCAGATCTCTCAGCTGAAGATGATGTATCCAGCATTGTACTGCTCTATTCGCTTGCTGGAAACATCCTGTTCGGGGCGTTGCAAAGAGCGAATCGGCAGTACTTAAAAGAGTAAGTCGGAAGGAGTGCTAATTTGTAAGCAGCATCTCCGATTCGCGCTATTAGCGTACAGTGGTCTTTCTTTATCGTCTTTGTGGCAATCTCCAAAAGTAAAAGCATGCATTTACGACGGGCAAGTGCTTGCCGCTGGGCCATCGTTTCCTCACAGCAGAATGTTTCA
This sequence comes from Eimeria tenella, assembly GCF_000499545.2. Lineage (NCBI taxonomy): Eukaryota > Apicomplexa > Conoidasida > Eucoccidiorida > Eimeriidae > Eimeria > Eimeria tenella. The sequence continues at coordinate 7,471 of NW_013541509.1, forward strand.
TAATGTGTTGAATTGGTATGTGCCTTTTTGTTGCCATTGGAACTTGTGACGTAGCATCTTTCTTGCCCGCAACGTCATTAAGACGAATTCTTATTATCAAGATTTACCGGGAAAATTTGATCTTGCCGTATCGTCGCGGTATCGCCGCGTCCACAAAACTGCAAGGCAAGGTTATAAAAGTAGTCGGTACCCCAGAAACTCAGCTAGGGTTATTGTCAGAAGCGCAGATATCTGAAGAGCTGGGGGAGTCGCCAAGTTTGGGATGGCCCTACACACAGGAGGCTTTATATTTTCAGGTTAATCTTTGCTAGTGAGACCATCACACAGTGCTGGAGTTGCAGATCGTAGCAGTAGTAGCCCAGGCCCACTCGTACTTTTCTATAAACGTGTTCTGATGCATTTTAGAAACTCTAGACTGTTTTAATGCTGTTGAGACTGTTGAGCAGCATCTCTGTCCTAGTTAGATAGCACCAGAAAATGACTGGAAAACTCCAGGGAAGTCGTAATCGCTCGGATTCATGAAATCGAGGACGGCACGTCACATTGGAAACGCATATCGAGCTTGTTTTGGTGTGATTTTTAGCTACTAGATTGCTAGGCCTTGGAAGTGCACCAGGATGTAAATTCCCGGGCGGCGCGACCACGTAGGATTCGAGTTAGGTTGAACACGTCACCGAAATTGCGAGCCTTTGCATTCTGAAAGCTTATGTATATCGCAACAGCATCGCAACAATTACATGAAGCTTTCATGGCGACCACTGGAGAGCGACAGCTTTTCCCTAAATTGTGGGAAAAGCTGCATTATGGTGGCCCTAATTTGCTGTGGGAAATTTGATGAAGGCCAGCATTTAGATCCATTGTGTAAAGCTACTAAGCTGTCGTTATCACATCACTGCGACGGGACAGTTTGCGTTTTCCGATCTCATTAGCCGTCACCATTCACCTAAAGGCTGCCGCCCTTTCGTAAACTGCCTCGGTTCAGACTGAGCTTCGGATTGTATGCTTTAAGTTACACTTAAACAGAAAGTCATTTTGCTGCTCTATGAGCCTTCAACTTGCGCAGCCTAGTTACCGCACTACTACCACAAAAATGCAGTTGCTACGCCGGCGGTTCCATATTTCAAGACAGTTATTCACCAAGATGAGCTAAGATTCGCGCTGCTTCCATAACATTTAAAGCAGCAGTAGCTACATCTGTTACGAATGTGCAGCCTCCGCCGCTACTTGTATGGGGAAGATGGAGGGCAGCCGAGACCGCGGAGTGCGAGCTAGGAAAGGGGCATTTGAAAAATTTAGTCGGTTTAGAAAAACAAGAATCAACTTGCTTTAAATTTATCAAAATTCGAAAAAAGGGCGTGAATGCTTCAATCATCAGATACAAGCGGGGGAACGCCACATAGAGGAATCGGGGACCCTGTTTCACTTTGAGCTCGAATGGCAGGAAAAACTGGCAGTGCACCAAATACTTTAAAGGGCTACGGCAAATCACTTCATCTGAATATCTGTACCAAAAATACCGAGCTGAAACTTTTCTAGAACCCATGCACCACAAAAGCCAAAACCCAAACCAGCTCCACAGCCACCCATAGATCATGAAACGGGATATGCTTACGTGCCTCTGTCTCAGGTGCCACTGCAGCAAGATGGCATTGAGGACATCCTTTAGCAAGAGGGCAACGCGACCAGAAGAGTACAGGCATCGTGTATAGTAAGGTGAATGATGATAAATTGTGTTAACTCGCCTCGCTTGTACTTACCAGTCGTAGATGCAGTCTCCACCTGCAGGGCTTGCCGTCGTCTTGGTCGCATTGGTCGTAGGCATTGCAGTTATGAAATGTTATATGCCACTTAGGGGTTCTTCGCTTGACCAAAAACACAACATTCGCGGGGGAAACCTTTCAGTCCAGGACATATCTACCTGCTCTGTAGGCCTTGAAGTGTTTTCAGATACTGTCCCCATTTTATTTCACATTGCAGCCTATACAGTCAACCTCAGCTCTATGGCACTCCGGAATATTATGAGATGACTTTGGGGAGCACTGTGCAGCAAAAAATCCCTCCAGCTGCTTTTCGCGTCCAAAGACAATGCTAGAGGCAGAGCAACAGCCGATATTTCAACTTCAGACCTAGTCATCCTTCTAACCCTTGAAAAAGCAACTGCATGTGTACCGGCGAAAGACTGATGCTTTCACTGTACTCAGAGTTTAAGGGGACACTAACTCTGCATGACTGTACCGAAACAATAACGATCTTTGGAGCTCAAGAATGACACTGGAAAAGGATGTAAAGCAGGTCCCTAAATTCATGATTCATTAAATGTTTCTCTTCACCTGACGAACCAGACAAAGCACGGGCCAAAGTGGCAAACCGCAAGTTCTGCAAAGCTGCGGGGAGGCTCTGGCGCTGCATTGGAGCAAAAAGGAAAATGATGCCATGTGGGTGGGGGAAATGGTGACAAGGTACTGTGGATTTCTTTTAATGGTGGCAGCGATCGCAATATTTTAAATGACATCCTTTGGCTTGCAGAAAATATGCTAGGATTTAAGCCAAGTGCAACTCAGTCGCTGTGGGAAAGCACTAGTCGCTGTGGCTCCAGTATTTGGAAGGCGCAGGAAATGTGCTTGCACGGGAAGTGTCGTATGAAATATCGAAGCGGAATATGCGTGGGCGCAGTGAATGCTTGAACTGGGGCTGCGTGAGGCGCGGTCTGTAGTATGACGCTTCGGCTAAACTGGATAGCATAGTATTTTGCCGAGCTGGCAAAGCTTCTAGTGATCACGTGGCAAACGGGGTGCTTCAAATAATATCCAATGATAGAAAAGACGGTAATGGCAACAATACTCTGCAAACTCCGTGCTAGAAGCTCCCCTGACGGAGGTGTGGGTCATGGCGACTGAAACTGATAACATTGAGAGTGTTACACGCACATAACACTCTCTTGAGCGGCGCGCAGTTTAGTGGGAGTGTCCCAGTGTGACTCGCTGATGGCTGCACTGTTAGGAACGTACAGGACGTCTGTTGCGTGCATGGGATGTGTCATGTGAAGGGTCGAGCCGCGACCTAGGAGTTAGCAGTGTGTGACATGGCAGAGGGAGCTGCGGGAATGATTTCGCCGCGCTGGCAGAGGAGCTCGTGGCGAGAGACAATGTTTTGCTCCGTGCGTGTTGGAAGCTGCGTTGACGGATCGTGGCGAGCGGAACTAGGGACATGCAAAGAATTGCAAGAACAGCAGACACTCTCGAGCGGCGCGGAGTTCAGTGGAAGTGGAACAGTGTGATGTGCTGATTTCTGATTTGTTTCAAATGCGCAGGTGGTGCGTTGCCTGCGTGAAGTGTGTCATATGAAGGGTCTAGCCGCGATGTACGAGTCAGCAGTGTGTGACGTGGCAAAGTGAAGTACGGCGATGATTTCGCCGCGTTGGCAGAAGAGCTCCTGGTGAGAGACAATGCTTTGTGTTGTACGAGTTGGAAACTGCGTTTATAGACAGGTTGTCACGGCGACCAGAACTGGAGACATGCAGGGAGGTGCGTGAACAGAACATTATGTGGAGAGGCCCGAAGTTTAGTAGGAGTGCAGCGGTGTGAACCGCTGGTGGCTGCCCTGTTTGGAACGCACAGGACGTGTGTTGCGTGCGAAGGATGTGTCATATGGAGGGTCGAGCCGCTACGTACGACTAAGCAGTGTGTGAAGTGGCACAAGGGAACTGCGAGAATAATTTTGCGGAGTTGGCAGAGGAACTAGTGGTGAGTGACAACGTTTTGCGTTGTGCGTGTTGGGAACGGCGTTGATGGAGGTGGTGTCATGACGAGCGGAATGAGAAACACGAAGACTCGTGCATGAACAGAAGATTCACTCAAGCGGCGCGTTTAGTGGTAGTGGAGCAGTGTGAACCGCTGACGGCTGCAATGTTCGCAACGCACAGGACGTGTGTTGGGAATATGGGGTGTGCCATATGCAGGTCGATCCGCGACGTACGAATGTGTAGTGTGTGAAGTGGCAGAGGGAGCTGCGGGAATGACTCCGCCGCGTTAGCTGAGGAGCTCGTGGTGAGAGACAATGTGTTGCTTTGTGCGTGTTGAAGCTGCGTTGATGGAGGTGTTATCATGATGAGTAAAACTGGAGACATGGAGAGAGGCGCACGAACAGCACATACTATCTCGAGCGGCACGGAGTTGAGCGGTAGTGGAGCAGTATGAATCGCTGATGGCTGCCCTTTTTGGAACGTGCAGAAAGTGCGTTGCGTGGATAGGATGTGTTCTATGAAGGGTCGAGCTGCGATGTTCGAGATAGCAGTGTGTGACGTGGCAGAGGGAACTGCGAGAACGATTTTGCGGCGTTGGCAGAGGAACTCGTGGAGAGAAACAACGTTTTGCGTTGTGCGTGTTGTATGATGCTCTGATGGAGGTGTTGCCATGACGAGCGGAACTGAAGATATGGAAAGGGTTGCATGAACAGAATATTACCGTTATCGGAGTGGAGCAGCATCAAGGTAAAACATCATTAATCTTTGCTGCTTCCATGTTTGGAACGTGCAGAAAGTACGTTGCATATATGCGATGTGTCATATGAAGGGTCGAGTTGCGACGCACGAGTTTGCAATTTGTGACCTTGCAGACGCTACTGCCAGTATGATTTTTTTGCGTTCAAGGAGGGGCTAGTGGTGAGAGACAATGTGTTACGTTGTGCGTGTACGAGCTGCGTTGATGGAGGTGTTTGGAGGGGAGATAATCTTGTTGTCGGATGGAGAGCTTTCGTTGGAACCCCCCCAGGTTTTGCCGACTTAGTTGCCTTCACTATTCTTGGCCTAAGGTGATTTTCAGGCCACTGGATGATCACCAAGCTGTATGGTCTAACCTGTACGCCTGCTCACTCTGCAGAAGCCTCTACCGCACTAAGCTAGGCGCCGATACAGGCGGCGGTGCAGTTCACCGTGTCCTCACAACAGCTTAGATCCCACAAGCCACAAGTCAAAGGACTGCCTTGTCGCTCAAGCCATGAAGTACTCGTTTAGTGCTGAACCTACTTGCTGCACTATTCGCCGTCTTCTTCACATTAGCCCACAGCGCTGAACAGTTGGCTATTCAATTTCCAGCTGAGGTCGTCACAACAGCAGCAGAATGCCTCCTTTTAACCGTCTCCACTCGTTTGTTTGCTCCTTCCGTATCGTACCTCTCACACACTGAACCAACTGGAAAGTGAACTGAAAGGCAGCACTCGAAAACGTTCCTGCCCCACTTCTCCCGCAAACCTCCCGCAAACCAGCCTCCTCCTTATGTACTGTGGTTGGTAACTATAAGTGCTAATATTTTCTCTACTCACGTAACGTACCTTGTTCTTTCTGCAGGCCACCAGTTAAAGACCTGACTTCCCGCTGATATTTTCTGTACTCACGTAACATACCTTGATCTTTCTGCAGGCCACCCGTTAAAGACCAAACTTTTCGCAGCCCTGTGAGGGCCGCCAAAAAATTGCAGCTTCACAGAACTGAGCCTCAATTTGACAATGACTACCGAGTAGCTCGAGAATATCCCGACTCCCAGTCAGTTTTACAAAGGATCCCCCATCCTACTTTGAACTCAAAGTCCGATGAACTCTGCATTTCGAGCGTCGGCAACTCGGAGGCGAAGAAGGTGTACTCTTTGTGCATGGGCTTCGAGGGCAGCATCCAAACAAAAATTCTGCGTGAAGACAAAAGCCCGCGTTTATCCATGAACGTCCTCAAAATGCCATATGGTGGCGAAGTGAGACTTGCCGGCCTCCAAAAATCACCCAGAACTCGGGCTTTGCACAACGTCAGCCATCTTTAGAAATGCAAGACCCTCATTCTACATATTTACCTGCGCATAACCATGAAATGCGCCACCTGTGTTTGGGGCTGGGCCCACAGATTCATCTAATACATATACCGGCTGGACACGATTAAACATAACTAAGTAGTACTGGCATTATTGCGGCATTTACACGAGATCACAAGTGAAGGCATCATTTCCAGCGGCCGCATTGGCTTCCCGAAAGTGCTGGCTCTGGTGGGGAAGTGAGGTTGAGGTACGATCGGTGTACGGACTGAATGCCATGATGAAGCGGATGAGTACTGTGTTGTTGGCTAATTGGCATAGTTTCCGCTTGCTCCACTCATTGCATCGAATGCAGCTCTCAACTTTCCATTAAGTCGAGTCCAACACTGCCCGATTTTTTCGCTGAGTGCACTTGTACTGTCCTGCACAGAAGCACAGGAAGAATACGACATGGAGGGACGGTTACTTTTTTGAGAGTGCTCAGGTCATCATAAAACTATATCCAGAAGGCGCATGAAGCACAGGGGAGTCGTCAGAGGAGTGGCGAACTTCGCCAGATTGTCTGACATCTATGGCCCAGTGAACTTTGAAAATTAGTGATTCTCTCAGCAGTATAAACAACACGTAGGCTGTGTGATCATCACTGTTGGTGGACTGAAAGGTCATGCATCTACCGAAGTAGTGGCCTCACGAATCTCTTCGCCATGTTTGGGCGGGCTTGTCAGGCATTCACAAAGGTAATTGCGTTCAGTTTTCAATATCCCCCTGTACAGGCTACCCTCTTTGTTATATCTGATGAAAATGCTATGGCGAGCGGCGACGAACTATGGACTGTGTTGCTGTGGATGGCTTCGTCAGAATTGCTTCCAATTGCGATGACGGCATGCCTTGCTCGTGAACAGGTTATATCTTATTAGCAAGCATTTTTAAAGAGCAATGCTGGAGTGCATGCAGCACAGCGTTTTGTTCAGCTTGTCATAGACCTGAATGAGAGCTAGTTCTTCTTGAAGCTGGCCAATCGAGACGGGGTCTACCTTGCATGTAGTGTAAAGCGTCCCTTGCAGCAGCTGCCGAATCTGAAGAAGTATGGATGGATATTGTGGTCCTGCTGGTACCGTTTTTTCTTATTTGTTGCCTCAGCAAGGTCCTCACAGTTTTTGCTGTATGATTTTTTCTTGGCCATTGCTTCCGCTTCACGCAGCTTCCTCACCTTCCCGTGCGTAATAGGGAAGGCAGCTTGCAGTATCTGCCTGGGACTTGCAGCTGGGTGTCAACAGCGCAGCAGTTGTCTGCCGATGGGCGCACGAGAACGGCTCAGCACGTTTTGCTTCGCTGTGCCCGTTACATACATAGTGACACCTCCGGTGGAACCAAAGGACTGTCCCTCATCGACGCTGCTGCTTGCACACTGTGCAAAGAAGGACTCTGTGATACCACCAGTAGAGGCAAAAACGATGCTACTTCAGTTCAAAGTATCTAACCAAAATATAGTCAGTTGTTACTGGGACTGAAACAGAAAGGGTCCTATGCAGTCCCTTCCTATATATAGTCATACAAAGTTTAAATTGTAGTACGCACGTGTCACGACACCCTTTATCGTGGATATGAGGCAATTCTGCGTGTGTTCGTAGAATTAGTGCTCCAGCTAGTGTTTTTATCAGAACAGCAATGCAACAAATATACTATCAGATCAGCGCAAAGACGTTCCTCTGGGATTGGCTTGCCTGTAGATGCCCACATCTACAGGCAAGCCCATCCCTGTTGATACTTGCCAACACATACATTTGGGCCGTAGTGATTTGCTTGTGCAGGATCTGAAAGGGTATAGTGTAGGCACCATCATGTCTCAACCCCACACTAATAGGCCAATATATGCTGGATGAAACGATCATCATTGCCGCCCCAACGTGATTCGAGCATTCTGATGGACGCCACCCGTATGAGTTTTGTAAGACACTCATCGCATCAGGATCTACACTTGGACATGTGTTTGCGAGAGGGTGGAGACCGTCCCAGCGTTTTGCTCCCAGAACTGCTAGAGAGCAAAGCGTAAGTCTTTTTAACTAAAAGGAACGAATCAGAGGTGCTGGTCAGGCCGCATGGTAGGCCCTCAGCTCAGCTAAACTGTGGTTGCGTATTCTTTAGTGCCAGCAATGACCCCGGTTAGAAGAATCTGCTGTTTTGGCTCTTCCGCTCAGACAGCCCATGATGGGGCGCCCAGCTTGGTCTTCCCTTCAGCAATGTCTAACGATATTTCATTGAACAAGAAGGCCCCCCTAGCAGAGCCCACTGAATCTGAGTAATGCAAGCCATGTGGAGAAAGCGCGCCCAATCTCTGAATATATCTTGTGGCGTCAGGGCAACATCGGAGCTACCCTTACGGTATCAAATATATGCGCCCATACCCCCAAATCCTGTGTGCAGACCTGTACTGCCGCCCCTGGCGTTCCTGATGGCAAAAAGCATGACACTAAATACAGTAAACTTAGACCTGTGCGGGACACCACCTCCATATTTTTGGATGTATCCACTGCTTCCCTTGCTTCTGTGTCATTGGCGTCGTCTTCAGCAGGCTGTATGCCTGCTTCTCTCCCGCGAGCTCCACCGGTTCAGGGCGGCCTTCCACGATTGACTGTCATGCCTTCATGCCATCTAGCAGCTTTTCGTGGAGATAGAAAGTCTGAGCAGAAGCGTTTTGAGGAGGCTTTTGGTAGACTTGCTGATCCCTGGCTCCTCTCGTACAACGCAGTGTACTCTGACGCTAGTGACGCTAGTAACTGTTGCATGTGCCGGGCTTCAATTTCGCAGATTCAGCGATCTAGCCACGTAGCACGAACACATTTTACTGGTGTGATACATAAACTCCGCTGTGGACGCACCGTGACTTTTACCCAGCACTGGCCGCGTCATGTGCCTGAAATCCACCTTGTGCTGCATTGCTCCATACAGCCAGAATTGTTGCAGAAAGAACAGTTGCAGGAGGGCCTTATAAGTATAACATGTGATGCATTCGCTGCATGCGATTGCCGTGCACTGACCACGCGTAGGCAGCTTTAAAGTTTCCTAAACAATGGTTTATTTAGGCAGAGGGCGACCAATTCTTAGTGCAAATAACACGAAGCTCTAGCGCACACCTTGAGCTTCCTTAAATGAAACCTATCTGCGTGAGATCCAAGCAGCAGCTCCCGCACTAGCGACTTCCTCGTGCAATAATGCAGTGCTTTCGGAAACCTTCATATGGCCTGCAAAGTTAAAGCCGTTCCTTGGTATGCTGGAGGAGAGTGACGCTCAAGCAGAAGCCCAAGAGAGTGAGACCAAGATAGCCATACGGGTGGTTTTACCAAGACAGACGCTGCGACAATTCATTGTTAAACCATACATGTGCGTGCCTCTCGGCGGAAGTGTAGGCGTTCAAGCAAATTGGTTCAGTGTGCCTATTCCACGAGTTTATGGTCGAAGGGGCGCAACTCCGCACAGGCTGGGACTAACCTAGTCTGCTGGGCCACTGGATGGCCCAGCAGACTAGGTTAGTCCACAAGCCTTTGCACACAAGTGAACTGAATTTTTGCGCTTAATTCTTGCCCGAGGAACAAATTCATCCCCAACTCTCTACGTATGAGCCTCCAGAGCATCGGGCTCAAGTGACCCGTGCAGCTCTGGCAAATTCTTCTGGCGGTGTCCCTTGCTCAGTGTTGCATGCCTATTTATGAAAAGCATTTGAAAGAGAAAGGATAAAGGGTTGAGGGACATTTCATGAGGAGAAAACGCCATTTGTCTCGGCCAGCTTGAAGCTATGTTTAATCACTGTGCTTCTACTCACGCGGAGTCAAAATGATTACACGCTGGACGCTCGCTGTCACGTGGCTCGCATTTTGGGCCACTTCTCCAGTTTACTCTTTGCTTGAGAAAATGCCTTACAAAACAGGAGAGATCAGTGGGCACCAGAATTCGACAGAAACAACAGCGGTAGAACTGTTGAACAAATTTGCAAGAGGGGAAGATGGCGCCTCAATAATGGCAGAGGGCAATTCGACCGTGCGCAGCGTGCTTATCAGGAGAGAACCGGATGAATGTCATCATGCGAGCAGAGCCAGCGCAGAAGGTTCAGCTGGTGTAGGGACGTTCATGCATCCTCCTGAAGAAACAAGTATGACTCCTGTAATTATAGTTGATGAAACCGGCCGATCGTTCGGCCCTTGCCCAAAATCCGTCCTCCAGAAAAAGCCGTATTACAGCAGCAAAGCAGCTGCTGCGGAGATGCATTCGGGGCAGTCCATCTCTGGGAAGCATCAAACAAGCAGTGGACCTGACACGACTAGGCCTTGATCGACAGTTTAATGAAAAGACATATGAGTCACTGAACGTCTGTAACAACCTTTTCTTCTCGGGAGGCGAAGGTACGCGCGATTTTTCCGGTCCTGCTTGCTTTGTCACCCACCTGGATGAAGCATTAGGACCCTCGATAAAGCTAGTCTCCGAAAGCTCCACCCCAGGCTAAAAGCCGCACTTGTTCTCGCATCAAACCTCACTTTGAGGAGGAAAAAAAAATAATGGGTCCCTAATCTTAATTCCTCAATTACCTTGCATTTGGCTTGGCACGTCGTCGAAACTTTATCAGAAATGAACGTGAGTATGCTAGTGTCTAATGTTGGAAAGGCTCTAAATAGCATTGTCATGAAAAATCTACGTCTTCTTCAGTCCTTGAAGGATCTTATTTAATTCGTTTTGTCCCCCACTTTACACATATCCTACAGCAAATCTTAGGCGTGAGCCCTAATCCAGCTGAGCAGTGGTTGAGCTTTCTGTAGGTGAAGAATGCTGAATAGCCAACTTCAACATCCAGACAAGCGTGAGCGAGCAGTACTGTTTTACAGTATCCTTCTGATGACACTGCAGCTACTTCGTGCACTACATATGAAGAAGTTCCCGAAAAATCTTGGCAGGACACGGTGCGTTTCCCCAGCCCCGACAGCCCACAGTACAAGACGTATCCTATATACGGTTACTTGCATGCAGTGGGAGCTGATGTGTCATTTCCTCGAAGCATCCCAGTAGACTGGCAGCCCCGGGTGTACGATGGAAATCGAATGCCTCGTCGTGACATCGGTGAACGCGATAGCTCCGACTTTTCAGGAGACTGGAAGAAGCGAGCGTATAATTCTTGGCACAATCTTTGGGTTCATCTGGTAGTACATGACGCTGGGTGAATGTGACAATGGAGCCAACATCTCAACACAAGTACTTTCTTCTTCAAGCCGTGGAAGGTCACTTGTGTGGCTGCCCTGAAAGTAGCGAAAGTAGGTGACTCACACAGAGTCAAAACCTCCAAAGAGCGTATATCAGATCTTTGCCTGATTGCGAAAGGCATAACCTGCAAAGTAGCTCCACAGAGAAGCACGTGCTTGCTGTCATTGGCTAAAACCTTGTGAAGAGGTGCATTAATCACTCCGCCTGCAGGACTTCTGAGGTGCGACGACCTTTCAGCAAGGTTCCGTGTAGATCCAAGCATTCAGGAAGAGAACAATAAACATGCATCATGTCCACAGCACCTGATTGACACGGGCTTCTTTGATAAGGTTAAATTCCCAAGAGGGCGACTGACAGCACAGTGGGGTCGGGTGGACTTGTGGAAAGCCACCGGGTTACTAGGCTGGAACTGTCCAGTGAGTGAGGTCGATGTACCTTGCCCCCCGCAAATCTACCCAGGTAAGTGCGGGGTCGATGCAACTTCTATCAGACCTGTAGAAGCGTCATGGCTTTTTCGACTGGAAAGGGATTCAACATGGGTTACATGGGAAACGGATGAGACACAGAACGACTATGTGAACAGATTCTGGGCTGCTAGAGGCACCACTTTCCCTAAGATGTGTTGGTCCACTTCCGGCCTTACTGTGTGAGCAAAATGTTTGAAAACTATTTCTGGCTATATTGCCACAGTCATTTACATCAAGTTCACATAGCGGCTCTACCTCCCGCTCCTACTGAACGATCTCCCAGTTTGAATCCACCTAGAGCGCCATCGCGAGCGCCGGTCCGGCTTTTAGTCCCTGGAATAGCGGCTTTCGAGGAAGCGTGCTCGAATGCTGAGGATCCACAGTTGCTGATTCGGCGGTGGTCGCCTTCGTTCTGTGAATGATTTCGTGGGCATTGAACGCCCTGGGGAGGCCTGTGCCTTGCTCCCTGTTTCTCCGGTTTTACAGGTGTACACGTAAACGGTTTCTGTTTTGCGCGAATATATATGTTCTAATAGTCAAAAAGCTATGCCAGTTATTATGATAAGACCCTGATGGATATATATGTTTCTATAGCTGAAAGTGCCCCCAAAGTGTAACGAGCTGAGCCAAGCCTAGCCCATACATAGCATACATAGGTATCGTGCAGATCAGGCATAGATACACACTCGCTCGTCGACATCTAAAGCACCAAGTGAACTTTCAAAAGTGTTCCACAGACGCTCAGCGGGTTATTTTAGCCTGAGTCCGCGGCCACGGCTTAGCCAGCTGCCTCCGCCTTATCCTCTTAAGCAGTATCTCACTTTCCCAAAAAAAAGCAGCACAAACGGGCTGCAGGAGTTAAATCTTCTCTTCGCCTTGCTGCTGCTGCGCTTCACCTTCTAGCTGTTGGCCTAGGCTGCTGTTGCTGCAAGGCCAAACTGCCTATAATGCAAATGAGTACAAATGTTTTGCTGCGAATGTGAATAATTGCCGACACTTCTAGAAGAATTAAAGCTCTAATAGAATAGCTCCCATGGTCATCCATGGATCTGGCATTTTCTGGCTATTTTCATATAAATTGTCTTACTCCATTCTTTTAATTAGGCGACTTACCTGCACTGCTGCATGCATGCATGCATGCATGCGCATAAAGGCAAGCGGGCGGCTTTGGTCGATATGCAGTCACTGCCGCTTGAAGAAGGACAAATGCAACAGAAGAGTACTGACCACTGGTCCGATTTAGCAGAGGCAAAGGAGGTGGCAAAAAGTACTCCGAGACAAGATGCTTGAAAATAATCGGCAAACGGAAAACCTTAATCGCAGTAAGTCGAGATAGGTGAACAAATCGAGCCCGCATGCACCACTACATGCATGCATGCACTGCTGCATGCATGCATGCACGCAAGAAAAGTGGAGATCACTGCGGCGTCTTGAACGCCAAAATAGAGGCAACGCCACACCCTATTCGCAGCAGCAGCTCCAGCACTCTAGTGCTGCTGCTGCTGCTGCTGCTGGTTTGCAAAAAATTGTGCAGAACTAATGGAAAAAAGGCATCTTCAGGTCACTCCGCCATGAAAGCAAATCCGCGCATGCAGCAACTCCAGCAAAGACCGGGCAATTGCACTTGCATGCAGCAGCAAAGTGCCAGGGATGCAATTTGAGGAAAATGAAACTTTCCGGAATAAAAAATTCAACAAAGGGTTCAAACTTTAAACTCTGCGGGGCCCCCGAGCCCCAAATATTGCTGTGCCTATTCGCACTTGAGTGCTGCCGTTCTCTACTGCTGTTTGCATATCTCTTGACATGCCCATGCTCAGCTCGAGGTCTTCGCCTGAAAACAAACATTTCAACAAATCCATAATTCAATAAATCTTATCCCAATAAATATGTAGCTAAATAAATGCATACATTTCAATAAATCTGTATTTCAATAAACATATATAATTCAATAAACCTATATTTCAGTAATACATCTTGTAATACATATTGCGACAAACCCACAATTCAACAATTCTATATTTCAATGTCTGTATTACAACAAGTCTAATATTTTGCTAAATATGTAACTCAATAAAACAAATACATAATTCAATGAATCAATTCCAATAAATGTACATTTCAGTGAAAACGTATAATTCAATAATTCTACATTTCAACCATTCTAGATTTCAACATATCTAATATTCTAACAAATCTACAATTCAATAAATCTTACTTCAATAAATACTTGGAAAAAAATATACCTTTAAAAATCCTATTCCACTAAATCATATTTCAATAAACTCATGGTTCAACAATCCCATAATTCAATAAACCTCATTTCAATAAATATTCATTTCAATAAATCTGATACTTGAATAAATCTACATTCCAATAAATCTGCTCTTCAATGAGTCTAATATTTCAATAAGTTTAATATTTCAATGAATCTATATTTCAATAAATCTAGATTTCAAAAAATCTGTAATTCAATACTTCTTTATTTGAATAAATCTAATATTTCAATAAATTTAATTTCTCTTTTTTCTATTTTTTGTTCTAATCTGCTAATTTGTCTTTTGTGGTGGTGAGAAAAAAACCAAATTCTCGCCTTTGCGTCAAATTCAAATAATTCAAATCTTTTTATTCTAAAAATAAGACAAATGATTTACAAATCGAACTTTAGCTTGTGGAGTTCTTGCACTTGCAATTAAATTTGTTAATTGTGTTTTACTTTTTTTAAACTATTTATTTTAAATAAATAAATAGTTTTAAACTATTTTATTTTCCAATTGCAAAACTTGAAAAGTCCTCACCATTTAAGGCTGCAGCTATTTTCTCGTCTCGAGCTGCTTCTTCTTTTAATTCTTTCATCCTTTTGAAAGTCGAAAGGGCCTCATCAACGTCTTGAGGCCTGCAGGCAAACAAACCCCAGCTCTTGGGTTTAGGGTTTAGGGCTAGGGTTTAGGGTTTGGGGCTGTGGGTTAACCGCCACAGAACCAGAGAGCTCGTTCAGCAAGAAAACAATAAAAAGGAAAAACAAATGCAGGGTAAAACAATCTGAAAGATTCAAGATGAAACCTTTTAAATTAAAAGATCTAATTTAAGAATAACTTTCCATATTCTCCAAGATCATATCTTAAGGCACTCAGTGATAAGTTGGGGACTAAATGGGGCAGCAAAAGATTCCACAAATGCATTCTGCATGCAGCATTTAAATGCAAGCAAATGCCCGCACATCTGTAGGTGTTTTCGTGAGGGTTTAGGGTTTAGGCGCCTGCAAGACCACGTCTCGGGCGTGTTCTTGCAGACGCCTAAACCCTAAACCCTAGACCGCATTTGCATGAAAAGTGTGTTTTAATCCAGACTCATTTGCAAATTTACAAAAATGGAAATAGGCAGCAAAGGCTGTTCGACAGCAGCAGCAGCAGCAGCAGCAGCAGCAAATGGGTACTTGTGCTGCGCCTCACGCCACAGTCATGAATCCTCTGAACTTCAAATTGGGACATTTATCTAAAATATAATAAACTAAAGAAAGAGATAAATGTTTTGTGGAGTTCCAATCATCTCCGAGAACGCCGTTCTTCTGGGGCTCGCCCCCGGCGTTGACCTGTACGCACACCCCACGCATGCAAGTTACTGCAAATGTTTTGGCATTTTTAAAAATTAAACTAATTATAAAAATCTGAATCAATTAATCATGAGCTGCACTCCTCAAAGGCCTCTTATTATGCAAAAAAGTATGTCAAAATATGTTCATATTTCATGTCTTTATGAAAATATCTATAAAATCTGAAATATAAACATTTATATATTTACAAATGCGCTAACTGCATACATGAACTCAGCAACAGCTAAATACTTTTGTATTTTACCCCTCCCTAATATTACTTATCATTTTCCCCGCCATGCCTTCGCTGCAGCTGCCTTGCTGCTGCCGCTGCTGCTGCTGCTGCTGCTGCGGCTCACCTGCACCAGCACATTGAGATGTCTGTTGGCCTTTTTAGTTTCGCGCTGCAGCACTTCAGCCAATCTGACGGAGTCCACAGAGTCTACGGAGTACAGGTTGCGGACTCCAGCCACCAAGGTCTTCACTTTGTTCGTCTGCAGCTTTCCTGAAGCAGCAGCAGCAGCAGCAGCAGCAGCAGCAGAAAAACTGCTTCCTTTTATGCTACAAACTTGAGCCGCCCTGCACCTGCCGCGGCCACCGCAGCGACGAGAAACACGACACAGGAGCAGCAGCAGCATCACCTAACTGCTGCCGCTGCTGCTGCTGCTGCTGCTGCTAACTTACCAATCAAATGCCAATGGTAGTCCTCGGGAAGCTTCTGCGCCTTTTCAACTAATTCAGCAACATAGTTCTCCCCGAAGTGGCGGTGGCCTGTTGCTGCTGCAGCAGCAACAGCAGCAGGAGGGTGGGTTTTGCTGACGGCGATCAGCAAAGGCGCCTTAGCAGCAGCTGCAGCGCCACTTGCTGCTGCTGCTGCTGCGGCTTCGAGGTTTTCTTTAGCCTCTTTGAGCTGCTGAACTACATAGGCATATTTGTCCGCTGCTTCTGCTGCAGCAGTCGCAGCAGTTGCTGCGGGGGCTGCATTTGCTGCTGTGGCTGCAGTTGCTGCTGCAACTGCACTCGCTGCTGCTGCTGCTGCGGCTGCAGCTCTCAAGCTTGCTGCCATTGCTCCCCAGAGAAGCAGCAACGACAGCAGCACCGCGGGGCTTCCGTGTCTTTGTCTTGTTGAAAAAAACATTTGCAGAAACGGCGGAAGTAACGGCTTCTGCAAATCAACGCAGCAGCAAACCCTGCACACTCAGTGGCCCTGGCTAGCTGGCTAGCTGCTGGGCAGCTAGCTGCTGTTGCGTCACTAATCTGTCGAGCTCCATGGCTACCTTAGCTGGGCTGGCTGCACCTGTGGGCTCGGGGAGGCAGCAGCAGCACGCACCTTGCTGCTGTTGCCGACGTTCCTGCTGCTCAGGTCAGTGCTGCTGCTGCTGCTGCTGCTGCTGCTGCCGCAAATGCTGCTGCGGGCAGACGGAAGCTGCGCTGAAGACAGTCGACAGGGTTCACCGAGTCACCCCGAGTCTGCAACACCAGAGCCCGGCACCTGGAGGGAATTTCGGGAACTTGGAAAATAAAACAAATGAAATTAAACAAAACTTATGAATTAAAGCAACAAATGGAACCTGAGACACTCGAATTCGCGCGGCGACACCCGCGCAGCGCTGCTGCAGCTGATGCGGCGGTTGCCGCCCCAGCAGCAGCCTGCGCTGCATGTGCGGCCGCCCGCTGGAAGCCAACGGGAGCAGCAGCAGCAGCAGCAGCAGCAGCAAAACCAAATGCGCATTTGCTGTTTAGTATTTGCAGCAATTTAGATCGGGCATCGCTTGGCTGAGACCCGCGGGGCGTCAGCGGCGAGGGGAGGTGCAGCAAAGGCGGCACCAGGAGCAGCAGCAGCAGCAGCGCCGCAGCAGCAGCAGCAGGTGTCAGGCACCTGCAGCACCCCGTTTTTTCCCCTAATCAGGCCTTTTTAGACTTTTCAAAAGCCGCCAAACTTCTATTTAGAGAAAAGACCCGCTGCATGCAGCCACGCTGCCTGCTGCTTTCCTAATCCGTACAAGAAGACCAGAAGATGGTGCGGAGCTACAGCGCTCGTGGCCGCGGCGGCCAGCTGGGTGAGAGTTTCTGTCTTTCTTTCTCCTTTGTCTTTATTTCTTAAATCCTGCTCCGACTTAACTCCAATTCTCTTCTGTCTCCTTCCCTTCTCTCGTCCTGATCTGCGGGGAGACGCATGCAGACTCCACACGCCTTTGAGGCCCTCCGGGGGCCCTTGGGGGCCCCTGGGGGGCCCCCTGGGCTCCCGGGGGCCCCCGGGGGGCCCCGGGGGGCCCCTGCTGCACTTGTGGAAGTTTTTTTTGGGGGGAACGCTGGGCGGGGGTCCAAGCGAGGAAAGTCCCTGTGGGGCCCCCGGGGGGCCCCCCGGGGCCCCCCGGGGTTTGAAGTGCAGCCGCTGCAGAGGCCCCTCCTGTGCCCTGTGGGGCCCCCAGCTGCGAGGGACCCCGAAGTAGGCAGCAGCGAAGGGGGCCCCTGCTGCGGGGGCCCCTGGGGGGCCCCCTGTGGGGGCCCCCCTGGGGGCCCCCTGGGGGCCCCTGCACTCTTTGGGACGTCAGGCGCAAGGCTGTGGAGGAAGCGGTGGTGACCTGACGGTGTCGGCATTGGATTAGGGTTTAGGGTTTAGGGTTTAGGGTTTAGGGTTTAGTGGGTGTCCCTCCTGCAGGCCGAGCGTCTCCGTACCGCCCCCGGGGCCGAGATAAGATTATAGGCAGGAGCCGCGGCCTTGCTGCTGCTCGTTCGGGGCCTCTTTACAACAGAAGCAGGTGCTTAGCGGGTTTAGGGTTTGGGGTTTAGGGTTTAGGGTTTGGGGTATAGGCTTTGGGGTTTGGGGCATGGGGTTTAGGGCTTGGGGTTTAGGGTTTGGGGTTTGGGAGGGGCCGGCCCACATTTAGGGTTTGGGGTTTGGGGTTTAGGGTTTGGGGTTCGGGAGGGACCCGCATTTAGGGTTTAGGGTTTAGGGTTTAGGGTTTGGTTTGCTGCAGATACAACTCGCGCGCGCGCGGCGGCCGCATAGGGGGCCTGGGGCGCGCGATGGCT
>NW_013541509.1:25704-26926 GCF_000499545.2 Eimeria tenella
GGCGCGGGCGCGGGCGCGGGGCCCGCGGCCGCAGGGGGGGGGGCCCCCGGGGGCCCCGGGGGGCCCCCCCTACTGCTGAGGGTTTAGATGCGCAGCTGGAAGCTTATATGGGAGAAGAAGTTGTTAAAGAAAGACTTGATAGGGACTTAGATGCTTATTTCAGCAGCACTGCAGCACAACCTGCTGCTGCTGCTGCTGCAGTCGCAGCAGCTCCCGAGCAAGACGCGGGGCCCAGTGAGCCGCTTGCTCCTGCTGCTCCTGCTGCTGTTACTGCTGCTCCTGCTGCTCCTGCTGTTGCTGCTGATGTCGTTGCTGCTGCTGCTGTTTCTGCTGCGCTCCTGCTGCTGCTGCTGCTGCTGCTGGTGAGTCTGCAGTGTGGGGTCTTGGGTGTACGTGCTGCTGTGCTACAGGCGCTATGGAGGTGACCATGGAGAACTCTGCCTTGTGAACATCCGTACGGCTTTCTTGCTGCTGCTGCTTCACGCTGCTGCTGCTGCTGCTGCAGCGTGCTGCTGCTGCGGCTGCTCTGCAGGCAGCAAGACGTGCGTCAATTCAGCTGCTGCAGTTGCTGCGGGGAGAGGGACAGAGGGGCTCTGAAGCCCCTGGCAGGTGTTTAGGCCCGCCGGAGCCCCTGCAGCAGCAGCAGCAGGCGCTGCTGCTGCTGCAGCAGCAGCAGCAGTTGTAGTCCCTGGCAGCAGCAAGAACTGCCACAAGTCTTTCCCGAATGCCATTTTAGGTGCTTCATAAAATGACACGAGGGGCCCCACATTTGCTTCCACCCAGTTGTTGTTTAAGGGCCTCTTTGCTGCTGCCAGGCCCTCTGTCAGGGGGCCTCCCCAGGGGCCCCCAACCCCCAGGGGGGCCGCCCTGGGTTCACCTGGACAGGGGCCCCCGGGGGCCCCCCGAGAAGGTCCCTTATTGGGGCCCCCTGTGAGGGGCCCCCCTAGGGGCCCCTCACGGGGGCACCTCTTGGGGCCTCCACCGGGGGGCCCCTCCCAGGGGGCCTCTCCCAGGGGCCTCTTTTGGGGGGCCCCCAGGGGGGCCCCCTCCCCACAGGGGGGCCCCTCCTGGGAGCCCTTTTTGGGGGTACCACAGGGGGGCTCTTCAGGGGGACCCCTTCAGAGGGCCCCCTGTGGGGCCCCTCCTGGAGGCCCCTAGAGGGGTCCCCTGTGGGGACCCTAGAGGGAGCCTCTGTGGGGCCCCTCCTGGGGGCCCCTTGTGG
>NW_013541509.1:27026-56448 GCF_000499545.2 Eimeria tenella
GCAGCAGCAGCAGCAGCAGCAGCAGCAGCAACAGCAGCCATGCGTATCGGCGGCTGCTGCGGCTGCATGCAGCAGCAAGCCAATTCTTTATCTCCATCTCCCAACTTAAACATTGTCCATTTCCTTGCTAGCAGCAAGAAAGCCGTTTTTGCCCTACGCGCAGCAACGCCGAGAAGAGCAGCAGCAGCAGCGGCAGCAGCAGCAGCGACGAGGCAGCAAGGCGTCTTCCTCCAGGTGAGCCCAAAAACGCTCTTTTAGGCCACTCCTCTGACCTCCAGAAGCAGCGCATGCTGCTGCTACTGCCTCAGTTGCTGCTGCTGCTGGAGTTTCCGCAGCATGACGAATCAGCGCAGTTCTGCAGCGTGAGGACACCAGCAGCAGCAGCAGCAGCAGCAGACCCAGGCAGCGCGTAGCCTAGGTGTTGCGGCCCGACGTGTGTTTTGCAGCAGAGTTGCGTGCGTTACCTCTGCAGCAGCAACCGCAGCAGCAGCAGCAGCAGCAGCAGCAGCAGGATGTTTGCCTTTCGGTCCTCAGAGGGGGAACTCACACCCGCAGATGTGGAGCAGCAGCTGCTGCAGCGGCTGCAGCAGCGGCTGCGGCTGTTTGTAGTTATGGTAGCTGTGCTGCGGATGGCCCCTGTCTTCTTGGGGCCTGCTGTCGAGAACCCAGGCAGCAGCTGAGCAGCAGCAGCAGCAGCTGCAGCAGCAGCAGCAGCAGCTGCAGCAGCAGCTGCAGCAGCAGCAGCAGCTGCAGCAGCAGCTGCAGCAGCAGCTGTAGCAGCAGCTGCAGCGCCCAAGCAGCAGCTGAACAGCAGCTGTGAGCAGCAGCAGCAACAGCTCGGCGAAAGCAGCAACAGCTCAGCGAAAGCAGCAGCGCCGGTACGGGCGGGAGCAGCAGCAGCAGTAGCAGCAGCAGCAGCAGCAGCTTGTCACTGCTGCTGCGGATGAGGCCTGAAGCTGTGTGGCGGGTTATCGCACGTAGCAGCACCAAAACCAATAACAGCAGAAGCAGCAACAATGGTAGCAGCATCAGCAGGAGTGGTGGCTGCAGCAGCGTGAGCATCTGCAGCAGCTGCAGCAGGTGCTGCAGCAGGAACACTCCCTCTTAGTCGCAGTGGTGCTGCAGCAGCAGCTGCTGCTGCTTCTGAATGGCGGCGCAGCAGCTGCGGGCGCGAGCAGTAGGCAGCAATAGCAGCTGCTGCTGCCACTGCTGCTGCTGCTGCTGCAACTGCAGCAGGCGCTGAGTGAGGCAGCAGCAGAGGCCCCGGCGGCAGCAGATGCGACAGTTGTGGCTTCTAGAAGAGCCTTAGGGAGACTTATAGCTGTGCGCTGCTGCTGCTGCTGCTGCTGCTGCTGCAGCAAGTTGCTGCAGCACCTGCAGGGAGTTGCTGCAGCAGCAGCAGCTTCTCGCGCTGCTTTAAGGGGACAGTTCGCGCACGTAATATCAGCTTTTGTTTGGCTTGCTTTGTCTCCTGCTGTCTGCTGCTGCTGCTGCACCTTCGCTAGCCGCTGCTGCTGCTGCTGCTGCTGCTGCTGCAGAGAAGAGCCACCCGCAGCCAGCCCAAAGACAGCGACAGGAAGGCCCCCGCACCTAAATTTAAAGCAAATGTGTAATTCACGTGCATTTATATTTATTTATATTTATATTTGTTTATAATCATTTTATTTAACATTTATGCACATTTGTACTACATTTATGTTTCTAGCAGCAGCAGCAGCAGCAGCATGGCGAGGCCAGATCCGCGCACATGATCTCTTCAAGCCCTAGGCTTACTCATCCAAACCCCAAACCCTAAACCCTAAACCCTCAAACCCTAAACCCTCGCTACGTCTTCCCTGGCCTATAATATACGGGGGCGCTACGCGGTGGCGGCGTCGCTGCCGCTGCTGCTGCTGCTGCTGGAGTCCAACGGTAGCAGCAGCAGCAGCAGCAGGAACAGCACTGGCAGCAGCAGCTAGAGAAACGAAGCCAGCAGCAGCTGGGGCAGCGACACAAGCAGCAGGAAGACAAGGATACCGGCGGAGGCAGCAGCAGTAGCAGCAACAGCAGCAGCAAGGAGGGCACTAGCAGCAACAGCAGCAGTAACAATGTAATAGCAGCAGAAACAGCGGCATCACCAGTAGCAGCAGCTGCAGCGGCACCAGACTAGCAGCAATAGCAGCCATAAGAGCCGAAGCAGCAGCAACACTAGCAGCAGCAGCTGCTGCTGCTGCTGTCGCTAGGTTTTGGTTGTCTTTTTTCTTCAGTTACCTTTATTATCTCAGTTATTTGATTAAATAATTAAAAATAAAGCAAATCCATCTTCTTCGCTGCTTTTAATGCAGATGTGGGGAAGCACTGGTGACGCGTAAGCAGCAGCAGCAGCTGCTCCTGCTGCTGCAGGAAGACCAGCAGCAGCAGCAGAGCAAAACGCTGCAGCAGCAAGCTTAACAGCAGCAGGAGCAGCAACAGGGCTACTGTCTACTAGGAATCACGCATAAACACAAAAATATAACAGAGAATGTGAGACACTGCTACTGGTGCTGCTGCTGCTGCTGCTGCTCGTGCTGCAGTGTTCGTGGCTCGTTGAGCGGGCTGGTGGTGCTGCTGCTGCTGCAGCCGCAGCAGCAGCAGCAGCGGCACACAAACAAAACTTTGTCACTTGGAGAACTCGTCTTTAAGCAGATTTAAAGCGGGGTTTTTTGGCCCTCAAGAGTCACACCCTAGCGAGACTGGCGGCAACTGCTGCCGCTGCTGCTGCTGCTGCTGCTGCTGCTCTGCTGCTGCTGCTCCGGCTCTCGCAGGAGCAGACCACTCTGTGAAGAGACTAGACCCTTCGCTGCGTGTGAAGCTTCCTTTGTGGGGTGTACGTACACTGCAAGCAGCATTGCCTTATCCTTTTTTGCCAGCTGTTGCTTCTTGCAGCAGCAGCAGCAGCATCAGCAGCTGCAGCGCGAAGAGAGCAGCAGCAGGGGCAACAGCTGCGGCAGTAGCAAGCCGCAGCAGCAACTGCAGCAGACCCTGCAGCAGCGCATGTCAGTCGACTTTTGCAAGACAGCAGCCCGCTGCAACGGCCCCGAGGAGCAGCACCAGCAGCACAGCAGCAGGAGCTGCAGCAGAAGCAGCAGCAGCAGCAGCAGAAGCAGCAGCAGCAGTAGCAACCAACAAGGCATGCGAAGATGCCTTCCATAAGAGATGAGATTTCCTTCGGTGTGTTACGCGGCAGGCCCCGGTCTAGGGCCTAGGGTTTAGGGTTTAGGGTTTAGGGTTTGCTGCCTCGAACACCACATGCATTTTCCCTCCCCTATCGCCCCTCTCAACTTGTCCTCTACGAACTAGGGTCTGAAGCGCCGATCCCCGGCCCCAGACCCAGGGGTTTAGGGTTTAAGGTTTAGGGTTTAGGGTTTAGGGTTTAGGGTTTAGGGTTTAGGGTTTGTGTGCAGAGAAGCGCACTGCGGAGGCGCACCGCATTCGGGCGAAGTACCCAAATCGAATTCCAGTCATTTGCGAGAAGGCCCCTCGCTCGGACCTGCCGGTCATTGAAAAGAAAAAGTTAGCTGCTGCTGCTGCTGCTGCTGCTGCTGCTGCTGCTGCTGCTGCTGCTGCTGCTGCTGCTGGTGCAGCGTGTCCTGTTGTTCCTGGCGCTGCTTGTCCGCGTGGTGGTGGTGGTGGTGGTGGTGGTGCTGCTGCTGCTGCTGCTGGGCCGCTGCAGCGTGTGCTTCTCGAGTAACCTCCCCCACCTCACCTGCTGCTGCTGCTGCCCCGCCAACCCCCGCCGCTGCTGCTTCCACCGCTGCTGCTGCTGCTGCTGCTGCTGCTGCTGCTGCACGCGCTCCCACCGCTGCTGCATCCTCCTCCCCACCCGGCGGGCGCTGGTGCTGCTGCTGCACCCGCTCAACCGCTGCTGCGCCCTCCTCCTCACGCTGCCCCCCCCGCTGCTGCTGCTGCACCCGCCGCTGCTGCTGCTGCTGCTGCTGCTGCTGCAGGTTCTTGGTGCCGATGAACATGCTGGTGGGGGAGTTCAAGTACATAATCCACAAACACATCAACCAGTGCGCCTCCGCACAGGGGGCCCCCTTGACTCACGAGAAAACAATTTATTTATTTGTGGAGAACACGGCGCCGAAGGCGGGGGCGCTGATTCAGGAGGTGTACGAACAGCACGTGGCCGACGACGGCTTTCTCTACGTCGAGTACTCCGCAGAAAATACTCTCGGATAATTCCATTTCTTCTCCGTTTTTCTCCGTTTTCGGCCCTGCTTGTTCGCTGCATCGCGGGGAGAAGGGGAAGCTGCGGGGCGCAGCGCGCGCATGCGCCTTTCTGCTGCTGCTGCTGCTGCTGCTGCTGCTGCTGCGCCGGCGGCGGCGGCAGGGCCGCGCGTGCGCTGCAGCGGCGGCGGCAAAGGCGGCGGCCGGCGCGCGCGAGCGCTCGGGTGCGGCCCGGGGCACGAGGCGCGCGGGAAGCAGCAGCAGCAGTGCAGCAATTCCTCCTGCTGCTGCTGCTGCTGCAGCAGCAGCAGCAGGTTCGCGGCACGCACGGGGTGCGTGCTGCTTCTTTTTAAGTTTGGATACGGACGGGCGCGCAGTGTACGTACAGCGCGCGACCAGACAGAAAGGCCTCATGGGTCTGCCTTTATGAAGGGACTGCTGCTGCTGCTGCTGCTGCTGCAGCAATCACAGCAGCAGCTGCAGCGGCAGATACTTATTCACCGATTGTTTTGTTTTGCTTGAGGGGCGGCGTGGTTGCTTCAAAGTCTGTGGCTGCGGGGCTTACTGGGAAGCAGCAGCTGCTGCTGCTGCTTCTGCTGCCTTCCCATAAGCGCTACAGCAGCAGCAGCAGCAGCTACTGCTGCTGCTACGTCACCTTGGCAGTGATTTGGTGGGACGCAAGGCAGTGTTGCTTCTCTCGCATGTTTATTCTTCTCTGCGCTGCAGAAGCAGCAACAGCAGCAGCAGCAGCAACAGCAGCAGCTGCTAGAGTCCGCTCATATATCTCGTATGTGTGTCAGCAGCAGCAGCAGCAGCAGATGCTGCTGCAGCAAGGGTTTGGTATTCAGACAGACAAAAGTTGAGGTCTATGTACACCGCAGAGAACAGGCGCAAGCCAAATTAATTAAATAATTCGGGATGTAAAAATAAAAATAATAGATGATTGAAAGTTTAAAATGATAATAATCAAAATAGAAAGTAATGCAGAGAAAGTACAAAATGCAGGGTCTAGACTGAGGCTGCCAGCAGCAGCAGCAGCAGCAGCAGCAAGAGCAGCAGCAGCGCAGATTACCGGGTTCAGCTGCAGCAGCGTAACGGTAGACTTTATTCGATGAATTAGATTGCAAATGCGTGCAAATGATATTTAAATAAATGCATTTCTTTTTAATTTTATAGATTTGATTTTTTAAATAATCAAGAACAGCAGCAGCAGCAAGTCGCATTTCGCAAAAATCCATTTGCTGCTGCGCTGCATGCGGCATTCGCCGCGGACACAAAGCTGAGGGGGTTTAGGTAGAATGAGTTTTACTGCTGCTGCAACAAATTGAATTTTGCTGCTGCTGCAGCAAAACGCCATTGTCAGCAGAGCTCTTACTACTGCTGCTTCTGCTGCAGCACCAGCTGCTGCTGCTTCTGCTGCAGCAGAAATAGCTCTTCTGCTGCAGCAGAAATAGCTCTTCTACGGCTGGGTGCATGCGGCTTTGCTGCTGCTGCAGCGAAATTCCATGCTGCTTCGGCTGCTGCTGCTGCGTTCGCCTCAGGTGTCTCATAATACTGTTATTGCTGCTGCTGCTGCTGCTCCTGGTCCTGCTGCGGAGCCAGCTACCAGGGGCGCTCAGCTGCTTTTGCTTGCTTGCCAATTCTTTTTGTTTATTTTATTCTGTTTTATTTTATTTTATTTTATTTTATTTTATTTTATTTTATTTTATTTTATTTTATTTTATTAATTCATTAACAAATTTAATTTGAAGTGCTTTCATTACAGCTGTCAGCCAACGAGCCGCTGCTGCTGGCAGCAGCAGGCGTGTTCCCCGCTGCTTGCTTTGAGTCTTCACTTTGCTGCAGCTGCTGTTGCTGCTGTTGCTGCTGCTGGTTTTGTTGTTGTTGCTGCTGCTGCTGCTGCTGTTTTTGCTGCGGTTTCTGCTGCTGCTGCTGCTGCTGTTTTGGCGTTTGCTGCGGCAGCTGTTTCTTCTCGGTCGAAGCCTTCTGGAGTTTCCCTCTGTCTGCTGCTGCTGCTGCTGCTGCTGCGCGCCTATCCGTTTTCGCAGTTGCTGCAGCAGCAGCAGCAGCTGCAGCAGGGGATTTAATCTTCGACACTGCAGCAAAGAGCGTGCCCTTTCTCCGCAGCAGCGCGCACCTTCTTGCTGCTACTTCTGCTCTTCTCTTTTCTGCTGCTTCTAGCTGCTGCAGCAGCAAAGGGTCTAAAGGCTTAATGCCGCAGCAGCCGGGGGCCCAGCTGTCTTGACACCCATGCACAGGCATAGGGGGTACATCCCAGGGGGCCCCCCCAGGGGCCCCCCCAGGGGCCCGCCCCGGGGCCTCCCCAGGGGCCCCCACGGGGGCCCCCGTAGGGCCATTCATGGGGGCCCCCACAGGGGCCCCCACAGCGCCATTCGTGGGGGCCCCCCCAGCGGCCTCCGCAGGGGCCCCCACAGAGGGCCCCACAGGGGCCCCCACGTTTGGCTCGCTGGGGGGCCCCCTAGGGGCCCCTTGAGGGTTTTCCATGAGGGCCCCCGAAAGAAGCCCGCTGGGGGGCCCTCCAGGGGGGCCCCCAGCCTCCTCTATGGAGGCGCCAACGGGGGCCCCTTGTTGGTCGGTGTGGGGTTCTGTGGGGGCCCCTGTGGGATACCCTGTGGGGGCCCCCAGGGGGGCCCCAGGGACCCCCAGGGGGCCCCCAGGGGCCCCCAATGGGGGCCCCTGGGGCCTGCTGATTAGGTCTGTTGGCTCCCCTGGGTCTATAGTGATGTGGGAGAGTCTGAGGATATTAAGTATTGAATGAGTTGCTGCTGCAGCAGCAAATGCGAAGCAGTTTCTGTCTGCTGCTCTTTTCTGCAGCAGCGCAGCACCAGCAGCAACAATGGCATCAATTGCTGCTGCTGCTGCTGCTTCTGCAGGTGTCTGCTCATCTTCAGGGCCCTCGTGCCGCCGCCCCTTGGGGGACACCCCGGAGGGGCCCCCTCGGGGGCCCCTCGCCTTTGTTGTTGCTGCTGCTGCTGTTGGAGCAGCAGCAGCAGGCTTCACAGAGACGGTTGGGGACATACAGAGTAGGGTTTAGGGTTTAGGGTTTAGGGTTTAGGGTTTGGCGACGTTGGCAAGCAAACCATGTTATGCTAAGCCGGAGAGCCCGCCCGTGTATACGCAACTGCTGCTGCGACTGCTGCTACTGCTGCTGCTGCTGCTGATACTGCTAACGCAGCAGCTGCTGCTGCTAGTGCTGCTGCTGCTGCAGCAGCTGCGTGACTCAGCAGCTGGCTGCAAGGTGTCTCTATTCGTGTCTAGGGGAAAATAAAATTAAGATAAATTAATAATTTAATCAAACTAAAATGAAAGAAGAGGAAAAGCCCTGAAAGAAGATTTCAGGGGCCCCCTTTGTAACTAGCCGCAGGGTCACTTGTGTGCAGCTGGGGCCCCCAAAGCCTACAGAGCAATCAGTTGAGGAATAAACCACCCAAATTAAATAAATAATAAAATAAAATACAAATTAAATCAAAAAGAAAAAGAAAAATTAAATATTATGTCGCTTTTGTGTTCCCAACTTTAAAAGAGTAGACATAGAGGGGGCCTCGTGTGGAGTGTCTAGACAGCTTGCTTGTCAGTTTTTCTTCTTCTTCCGTTTAGCCAATTTATTTGAAATAATTTAATTCTTCAATTAAAATATAAATATTTATTTTGTTTTTCTTATTTTTTATTCATTTAAATGCATTTCAGCGCCTCTGACTGAGCGGGGAGGCGCGTGTGCATCTCCGTGCAGAAGAAGTTCGGTTTGCAGCACTTTTAAAACTTATTAGTCTTTTCCTTTTCCAAAATGTATTTATTTTTATAAATAGACATTTATAATTCACTCAAGATGCAAGTTTATTCCATTTTAATCCACCTTTTCACCCAAATGCATTTGGTTCCCCCATAAAAACGGAGTGTATGGACACCCCGTTAACTGCCCTAGTAAGAACTGCAGCAAGTTTAAAAGTGCATGCAACTACATGCCATCATTATGTTTTCTTCGATCTCTTAGAATAAGTATGCATCTTTTTCGCCGCTATTAACACACTTATCTACCTATCTATGTATACATTTATATGCTTCATGTACATAATATACATGCAAACATATATACATAAATATATTATGTATATATATATACATATGCATATATATAGACGTATATATGTATATATACATATATACGTCTCTATATATATACATATACATATATATATGTATAGAGATATTTACATATATAGATATAAATATATCCATCTATATATAAACACTCGACAGACTTAATTAATACCCATAGATGTTCTGCGCAGTTCCACAAAAATGAGAATATAACGGACATTTCGGATTTTTGAAGAAATAAATAAAAAACAAATAAATTAAAAGCACTTAAGGGACTGTAGAGCCACTTCAAAGCCAGGGAGAGGGGCTGAAGACCTTTAAAAAGGTTTAAATGCATTTTAGAGTTTTGGAAAATTTGCAAAACAAAGAAATTCCATTTCCGCTAGCCGCATGCACCGGGTGTACATACACCTGGCGGCCGCGCCGCCTTTTTTTCGTTTCTTTTCCATTTCTGCATTTTTATTCAAAATAATAATTATTTTTTTTGTATTTATATTTTAATTCGTTTCTAATGTATTTGCATTTATTTGCATGCAAGATGAGGCCCCAAGGCTACGGCGTCTGGTGGGAGTATTAGGAACTGATAAATAAATAAATAATAGAAATAACAACTGAATATTTTTAGAGATAAACAAATAAGCAAATAAACAAATAAATTAACAAATAAATAAATAAATAAATTAGCAAATAAATAAATAAATAAATAAATAAATAAATAAATAAATAAATAATTACTTAACAATACTGAAAAAGCACCGCTTCTAAATGGAACAAAGCTATCAACGATAATCAAAAGAAAGTGGCGTCTCTCTGATATTTTTTTCTTTTATTTGATTACTTTCATTTATTTATTTTTTTGAATTTATTTTTATCTGTTTATCTTAGTCAATTCGTTTCTAAAGAGCTGTACCTCTTGTTTGAAAGGAATAAAAAGAAAATAAAGTTTTTCTTTTTAAAAGAAATGAAGAAGACAAAGTTGGTCTGGTCTCTAATGAAGAAAGCGTTTTTGCAAATAAAGAACTGTAAAATGCTTCTGGAGAAATGAAGAAAAGAAATAAAGAGAAGAAATAAATGAGAAAAGATGAAAAGAAACAAAGAGAAATAAATGAGAAATAAAATTAAGAAAAATAAATCAAAGAAAGAAAGAAAGAAAGCAAAAGAAATAAAAGAAGCAAAATAGAAATAAAAGATCTCCTCAATGCCACCAAATAGCCACTGCAAATTCGACATTGGATATCTTTTCATTTATTTATCTATTTACAGTTATTCAATTATATTTATTTAACTATATTTATTTATATCTATTTATTATTTATTTATTTACTTATTTGTCGAATTCGTCCAACGCAAACCTTCTGCACTTCCGACGAACTAGCGCCCACCAGTCCTCCAAAACCACCAAACAAACAAACAAATAAACAAATTAATTAATTTAATTATTTAATTATTTATTTATTTATTTATTTATTTGTTTGTTTGTTTATTTAGTAGAAGTGCATGGGCTTCTGGGGTACTGAGTCTTTGTTGCCGCCCTTCACTTTGCTGGCCGGATGGCTCAGCAGCTCGAGGGGCACTTGGCAGTTGGCGCTTTTCATGGTTTTGACCAAATCGAAAAAAAGTCCCGAGTCTTCTTCCGTCAAAAAAGAGATCGAAACTCCCTTTTTCCCCGCCCGCCCCGTCCGCCCTGCAGCAGCAGCAGCAGCAGCAGCAGCAGCAAAGGGTGCGAGAAGTTGCAGCGAAAAAGACGCCAGAGTGCTGCTGCGGCGACGGAACACGCAGCAGCAGCTGCAGCAGCACGCTGCTGCAGCACCGGCAGACGCTGCAGCAGCAGCAGCTAACTGCTGCTCATGCAGCAGAAACCTTAGCAGCAGCAGCAAGCTGCTGCAGCAGCAGCACAAGCTGCAGCAGCAGCAGCAAACAATTAAAATTAACTTTTAATTATTTTTACGAATTAAATTTTGAAACTCCAGTTTCAGACTTCTTCAGTGTACATACAGCTCAGCTTTCGCGGGCTTCCTTCCGAACTTCTCCATTTCTTCTTTTTTGAAGTGGATTTAAATCCTCTTTTAAATCTTTTTAAACATATTTAAAATAAATGGGTTAATAAATGCAATTTGCTGGTATTTAAATTCTTTTTTATGCTTTTAAATATATTTAAAATAAACGAATTATGAAATGCAACACATCCCGGCACTGGGTGTCGATACACCGCAGCTTTCTTGACTCATTGAATCATTTTTTCGTTTTTGGACAATTTTGGTCTGTTTGAACTGGAATTTGCGTCACTTTTGAATTGAACAAAGATTTATATGCATTAAAATGGTTTTTAATTTCAAATTCGCACCAATGCGGTGTAAGTACTGCTCAATTTCCTTCGGCATGTCGAAATTCACCACCAGAGTTACACCCTGCACGTCTATGCCGCGGCCCGCCACGTCCGTCGCCACCAACACGTCGAAAGAACCTTCCTGAAATAAGTAAATAAATAAATAAATAATAAATAAATAAATAAATAAACAAAATAATAAATAAATAAATAAATTAATTAATTAATTAATTTATGATATCAATTATATTAATTGTAATTGGATTAAGTTTATTAAATTGAATCAATTTAATTAAAAACTGATCTGAATTAAAGAAATAAAGACAAAATGAAAACAACTCAAACCGAATCAAAGCCGACGAGAACAAACTAAATCAAACTAAACCAATTTGAATAAAATGAAATGAACAACCAAATAAAACACAACTAATTAAATCAAATTAAATTAAATTAAGCTGAACTGAATTAATTGCATTCAATCAAATTAAATCAGCTAAATTACTTAAATTAAATTAAACAAAGTAAACTAAGTAAAATAAAACAAAATATAATTAATTAATTTAATTAAGTTAATTAAATTAATTAAATTAAATTAAATTAAATTAAAACTCAAACCTTAAATTGCGTCAGCGCCGCCTCGCGATTTTCCTGGGCCTTTCCTCCGTGAAGAGCAATTGTACTTCACACACAAATAAACTAAAATAAAATAAAAAATAAAGAAATAAATAAATAAACAAATAAATAAATAAATAAATAAACGAATAGTAACTTATTTCAAAAATAACGAAATAAATAACTAAATAAATAAATAAATAACTGAAATACTAAATGAAAAAATAGAAAAGTAAGGGGAAAACTGAACAAGAAAATGAATAATAAATAAGTTACTGAATAGATAATCAATTAAATAAATAAACAAAGAAATAAACAAATAAATAACTTATTAAATACATAAATAAATAAATTATTGTACAAATAAATAAAATAAATGTAAATAAAAAAATAACCAGACAATAATGGTAAATAATATAATATTAAACAACAAATAAATAATTAATTATGAATTAAAAGGAAATATGTCGGTTAGAAAACGGAGAGAAATAATCTGTGTAGACAAAGAGTTTAAAAAGGAAACAAAAGAGAAAGAATAAATTTAAAAGAAAAAAATAATATTTAAAAACAAATAAATTAAAAGGGGTTAAATAATTAAAGGGAGAAAAGGATTTATAAAAGAAAAACAAATTAAAAAACAACTAATTTGAATAAAACACCAATATATAAAATGAAGTTCAAACAAAATAATTAAATTCAAAAGAGACAATTAAACAGAGAGAGATAATTAAATTTAAGTAAAATCAATTAAAAGGTGAAAAGAGATAAAAAGGAAATTAACAAGAAATAAAAAATAAAAAAGAAGAAATAAAAAGAAACAAAAAAGAACCAAAGACAGAAAAAAATAAGAAGCAAAAAAAAGAGGAAAATGAATTGAAAAGAAAAGATAGAAAGCCAAAAGAAACGTTTTAAAAGTTTTTAAATTTAAATAAAAATAAAAAAGAAGACGCATGCAGCGCTGCGGTGTATGTACACCTGAAGCCCAACTTCGAAAGGGCTTTGGCGAGAGCGTCAGCAGATTTCTTTTGGTTTACGAAAACCATTACTGGGGGCTCGCTTTCTTCTAATATTTCCTGAATAAATAAATAAATAAATAAATAAATAAATAAATAAATAAATAAATAAATAAATAAATGATAAATGGTTTTTCTTTGTCCACATTTTGATCCATTATGCAAGGCCAGGGATGGACCCTAAACCCTAAACCCTAAACCCTAAACCCTCGGTTTCGGCGCCAAACCCTTTCCCGCGATTTTTTCAAACCCTAAACCCTAAACTGGTTCTAGGGTTTAGGGTTCAGGCCTCCACCCCAAGTCCTAAACCCTACCCCTTGACTCCCTCCAAACCCCAAACCCTAAACCCTAAACCCTGAACCCCAAGCCCTAAACCGTAAACCCTAACCCCTAAACCCGAAACGCTAAACCCTAAAACCTACCCCCTAAACCCCGAACCCTAAACCCTAAACCCCAAACCCTAAACCCTAAACCCTAAACCCCAAACCCTAAACCCCAAACCCTAAACCCTAAACCCTACCTGGAGTCTTTGTTTCTTTCTGGCCTCGGACACAAACTCAACTCTTTGCTCAATGGCCC
The DNA here is from genome assembly GCF_000499545.2 of Eimeria tenella. Taxonomy (NCBI): domain Eukaryota; phylum Apicomplexa; class Conoidasida; order Eucoccidiorida; family Eimeriidae; genus Eimeria; species Eimeria tenella. The sequence continues at coordinate 39,864 of NW_013541509.1, forward strand.
GTTTGCCAGCCCCTGGGTCTCCAATGGAAATGTAAGAAGGAGCCCGCAGGTACTTGCTGCAGCAGCAGCAGCAGCAGCAGCAGAATCAATTGCAGCAGCAGCAGCAAGAGCAGGTGCAGCAGCAACAGTAGCAGTAACAACGACAGCAGCAACAGCAGCAGCAGCAACAGCAGCACGAGCAGCAACAAATGAAGCAGCAGCAGCAGCAGCTGAACAGAATAACATATAATAGTAATAAAAGTAAAAAACAAAATACATGATAGTTATAAAAGGACTTAAAAAGTAAAAACAGAAATAAAAAGAAATGGAGCTGCTGCAGATTCAGCAAAAACGAAGTAAACAAAAAGCAAAATAAAATGGATAAAGAAATGAACAGAAATAAACAAACAAACAAATAAACAAAATAAAACAAATATATAAAATAAAGAAACAAAAGAAGAAAAATCAACTTAATAAAATAAATAAATTATAAAACAAATAAAAAGTGAAAGAAGAAAACCGACAAAAGTCCAAAAGAGTCATTTCGTGGCCTCCGGGCTTCAAAAAAAGCGGAAGAAAAGGAAAATAAAAGGAGAACAAAAAGGAGACAAAACTTGGTTGAAAAGAGTTCAAAAAAGAACCGAAAAAGAACCAAAAAAGAAAAAAAGAAAAAAAGAAAAAACTCACCGAGCCAAACGCTCCAGTGCAGGGGGCATTGTGGCGCTGAACATTTGCGTCAGCCGATACAGCCGGTGGCCCGCCTTGGCCTGCAACTCCTGATATTGAAAAATAAATAAATAAATAAATAAATAAATAAATAAATAAATAAATAATAAACTAATTAATTAATTAAATAATTAATTAATTGGTTTGTTTATTAATTAGTTTTTAAAATTGATTGGTTCGCGGCTTTGGTGGGGTGGGTGCTTGGCTCGGTTTGGGGGCGGGGGGATTTGTAATAAATAAATAATAAATAAATAAATAAATAAATAAATAAATAAATAAATAAATAAATAAATAAATAATAAATAAATAAATAAATAAATAAAAAGTTTTAATTGAAAGAATGGAGGGAAGGAACGTAGAAAGGGCTCAGGGGGTTGGTGGTCGTGAAGCGTTTAGAGCTGGAGAGCCTAAACCCTAAACCCTAAACCCTAAATCCTAAACCCTCACACGTCAAGCCCTCACATGTTAAACCCTAAACCCTTAAGCCTTATAAACCCTCAAGCCTTAAAGCCTAAACCCTTAAACTGTTGAACCTCAAACCCTAAACCCTCAAACCTTAAACCCTGAACCCCCAGATCTTAAACCCTAAACCCTAAACCCTAAACCCTAAACCCTTAAACCCTCCAAAACCTAAACCCTAGAGACTGGCCTGCTGCAGCGCGAGGGCTTCGTCTTCGCTTTTTAAATTTGAAGTTGGAATTGCATCGAGAATGGCATTTACAACTTCTTCAAATCCCAAGTCAATCATTCGATCTGTTTAAAAGAAATAAAATAAAATTAAATTAAATTAAATCAAATTAAAAATAAAACTGAAAGTTTAAAAAGAAATTAAAGTTAAAATCTAATTGAAACTAAAAAGATCGGAAGTTTAAAAAGAAATTTCAATCAAAATAAAGAGATTGAAAGTTTAAAATTGTATTAAAACTAAGACGGAAGGAAATTTAGAAGCCAAAAATTAAAAAAGAATTTCAATAAAAGGAAAAGATTAAAAAATAAAAGGAAAAGATTGAAAGAATTTTAAAAATAAAAAAGAAAAGACTAAAAAGAAAAGACTAAAGATAATATGTACTAAGAGAAGCTAAGTAAAAAGAAAATATTAAAAAGTAAAGCATAAAATAAATCAAAAAACAAAGAAAATGAAATTCAAAAAAAAACAAATAAAAGCGAAACGAAAGACAGACAACACAAGGTTTAAAAGATATTTTAAAATGACATTTTAAAAATATTCAAAAATATATTTAAAAGAGAGTCAAAAACATATTTAAGTATATATTTAAAAGATATTTTCAAAAGATTTAAAAGATCTTAAAAAGGAACATTAAAAAAAGCATTAAAAGAACATTAAACGGACATTAAACAAAGCATTGAGATTTAAAAGAGTTTCAAAAAAGCATTAAATGAGATTTAAATGAGTTTAAAAGAGCATTAAAAAAAGCCAAAAGGGCTTTAAAAAAGCATTAAAAAAGCTTCAAAACATCTTTAAAAGGAAATTTAAAAAGTCTCAAAACATCTCTGAAGGAGGACAAAAAGAACTTCAAAAAGATTTTTAAAAACGCATTAGAAGGAGCATTAAAAGGAGCATTAAAAGAGCTTCAAAAGGTCCATGGAAGAGCATTAAGAAGAGCATTTAATGAACTTCAAAAGACCCTCAAAAGGCATTTAAAACAGAATTAAAAGAGCACCAAAAGCTCTCTAAAAGTGCAATAAAAAAGCATCAAAAGAGCTTCAAAAGACCTGCAAAGGCGCAATAAAAAGGCAATCAAAACAATTTCAAAAGACCTTTAAAAGAGCATGCCAAGGGCTCCGAAAGATCTTTAAAATCGCATTCAAAAGCGCATGCAAAGAGCTTGAAAAGGCCTTTAAAGGCCCATTAAAAAGCGCATGCAGAGAGCTCGAAAAGACCTTTAAAAGCCCATTAAAAGGCGCATGCAAAGAGCTCGAAAAGGATGCAAAAAGAGGGAAAAAAGAAGCAAAAAAGAGCGCAAAAAAGATGCAAAAAGTCAAAAAAAAGAAAAATAGTTTCCATTCACCAGCCTCGTCGAGGACGACGTAGTTGCACTGGTTCAAAACCGTAAAGGCTCTGTCTAGACAGTCGCGGATCCGCCCCGGAGTGCCGATCACAATTTCGACTCTGAAAGAAGTCCAAATAAATAAATAAATAAATAATGAATAAATAGTAAGTAAATAATAAATAAATAATTAGTTAATTATTTAATTATTTAATTAGATTTGAATCAAATGAGAGGGAAGGGGAGGTTGAGTGGAAGGGGGAGGATGGGGAGTGAGCTGGAAAAGAAAAGAAAAAGAAAAATGGAAATAAAGAGAAAAGAAATTAAAAAAAAATTAAAAAGAAATTGAAAAGAATTGAAAAGAAAATAAAAAGAATTAAAAATAATAAAGGAGTGCAAATTAATTAAGCAGTGGGAACGGGAAAAGAAAGAGAAAAATGAAGAATAAAAGAAAAGCAGCAGCAGCAGCAGCAGCAGCAGCAGCAGCAGCAAAACTGCAGCGCCATTCCTTGAGGCGGGGAGATCGCCGCACGAAGCAGCAGAAAATCCAATTGAATGGAATAAAACAATAAAACAATAAATGAATTAAATTAAACTAATTGAATTAAATTAATTAAATTAAGTTAAGTTAAATTAAATTAATTAAATTAATTAAATTAATTCAGTTACCCCTGCCGCAGCAAAAAGGCCTGGTTCTCCGCGCTGCGGCCGCCCACAACAGCAACAGAGCGGCAGCTGCAGAAGGAAGCAAACTTTTGGGTCTCTTCTTCGATTTGAAGAGCCAACTCCCTGCAAGCAGCAGCAGCAGCAGCAGCAGCAGCAGCAGCTCAGCAGCAGCAGCAGCAGCTCAGCGGCAGCAGCAGCAGCTCAGCAGCAGCGGCAGCAGCTCAACAGCAGCAGCCCAGCAGCAGCAGCAGGTGCTCAGCAGCAGCAGCTGGCGCTCAGCAGCAGCAGCAGCGGCTCAGCAGCAGCACTTCGGGAGCAGCAGCAGCGCGCGGAGCAGCACCAACAGCCATAAACGCCCAGCAACTGCAGCAGCAGCAGCAGCAGTAAGCTTAGATTATGGGAACATGAACGCATGCATGCGGCATATCCTGCACGTCCTCTCTCATGAGCGCTTGCTGCAGCAGCAACATCAGCAGCAGAAGCAGCAACATTAGCAGCAGCAGCAGCAGCAGCAGCAAACCTGGACGGAGCCAATATGAGGGCGTAGGGCCCATCCTGCGAAGTCTCTTCGGTGAGAGGCGGCAGCTGCTTCACATATGTCAGCAGCGGCAGGACAAATGCTGCTGTTTTGCCTGCAGCAGCAGCAGCAGCAGCAGCAGCGGAGCGTTCCGCGCAGCACAGCATATAGAGGTTGCTGCTGCTGCAAAAGCAACAACACTTGCTGCACCCACTGGCCCATCAATCACGGAAGCTGCAGCAGCAGCAGCAGCAGCAGCAGCATCAAATACATCGCCAGCAGCAGCAGCAGCAGGGCGTTCCGCGCAGCACAGCATATAGAGGTTGAGCAGCCACAGCAGCAGCATCAAACACGTCGCCAGCAGCAGCAGCAGCAGCAGCAGCAGCAGCAGCAGCAGCAGGAGCAGCAGGAGCAGCAGGAGCAGCAGCAACAGCAGCAGCAGCAGCAGCAGCAGCAGCAGTAGCAGCAGCAGCAGCAGCAGCAGCAGCAGCAGCAGCAGCAGCAGCAGCAGTAGCAGCAGCAGCAGCAGCAGCAGCGGACCAGATCCAGTTTCCGCAATGCCGATGAGGTCCCGCATTTCGAGGGCGATGGGAATGGCCTGCATTTGAATGGGCGTGGGTCTGTCGTAGTTGGCCTGGAAGCAGCAAAATCAAAAAAGTGTTTTTTTCAGCTTTTTCTGCAGCTTTTTCTCTCCTTTTTGCTGCTGCTGCTTCCTCTTTCTGCATTTGCCAAAAAGCCCTTCAAAAGTGCTTCAAAAAGATCCAAAAAGAATCCAAAAAGAATCCAAAAAGGCCTCAAAAACGAAGAAAGAAATCAAAATTCTTTTCTTTTTACCTGCTTCACCGCCTCTATCAACTCCCACGGCAACTCCGCCTCCGCCCAAGTCCGAATGGGCGGCGGAACTCGACCGCCCTAAAAATAAAAAAATAAGTAAATTAATTTAATTTAATTTAATTAATTTAAATAATTTATTTAATTTAATTAATTTAATTTAATTTATTTAATTTGATTTAATTTAATTGATTGGATTGAGTTAATTAATTTGTTCGTTTGCGTATTTGTTCAGAGTCGTGGGAAGGAAGATAAGTGGAGTTCAGCAGAAAACGAAAAAAACGAAAAAAGAAAATAAAAACAAAAAATTGAAAATGAAAGAAATTAAAAGAAATTAATGAAATAAAAATAAATAAAAACAAATAAATAGAAACAAAAGGAAATTAAAAGAAATTAAAAGAAATTAAAAGAAATAAAAGAAATAAAAGAATAAAAGAAGCAAAAAGAAAGAAAAAGAAAAAAAAGCTCGAAAGAAAATAAAAAAACGAAAATAAAACAAAAAGCCAAGAAAGACAAAAATGCAAAAAAGAAAAATCCAAAAGCCAAAAGAGGTCCAAGAAACGAAAAAGAATTTTTAAAAAGCAAAAAAAAGAAATTAAAAAGAATAAAACAACAAAAGCAACCAAAAGGAGTTATAAGAATCCAAAAGAATAAAAAAAATAAAAAGAAGTGAAACGAATTTAAAATAAAAGTGAAAAGGACTTTGAGATAAATTTCAAAGTCCTCTCTGAAGATCCTCCAGTCCCTGTCGGTCATTTCTTCTCTCTTCTTTGTTGACCAGTGGCCCTCCAACTCCGGCTCGTCCTGCGCACAAACACAATTTGCTGCTGCTGCTGCTGCTGCTGCTGCTGCTGCTGCTGCTGCTGATGCTGGTGGTGGTGGTGGTGGTGGTGCTGCTGCTGCTACTGATGGTGGTGCTGGTGGTGCTGCTGGTGGTGGTGGTGATGGTGGTGGTGGTGCTGCTGCTGCTGATGGCGCTGCTGCTGCTGCTGCTGATGGTGCTGCTGATGGTGCTGCTGATGGTGCTGCTGCTGAGGGTGCTGATGGTGCTGCTGCTGATTGTGGTGCTGGTGGTGGCTTTGCTGCTGCAGCTGATGGTGGCGGTTGTGCTGCTGCTGCTGCTAATGGTGGTGGTTAAGCTACTGCTGCTGCTGCTGCTGCTGGTGCTGGTGCTGATGGTGATGGTCATTCTGTTGCTGCTGCTGCTGATGCTGCTGCTAGTGATGCTGCTGGTGCTGCTGGTGTTGTTGCTGGCGCTGGTGCTGCTGCTGCTGCTGCTGCTGCTGCTCGTGATGCTAGTCGTGTTGCTGCTGATGTCGTTTCCGCTGCTGCTGCTGCTGTTACTGTGACTGCTGCTGCTGCAGCTCTTGGAAGCAGAGTCAGCCGCAATGGTGCTGGTTGTGTTCTTGCTGCTTCTGCTCCAGCTGCTGCATGTCCTGCTGCTGCTGCTGCCGTTGCTGCTGCTGCTGCCGTTGCTGCTGCTGCTGCCGATGTTTACCTCGAGGTCTTTAGTCTTCTTCTTGTCACTGGCTCGAGCTGCCTCTGCTGCTGCTGTTGCTGCTGCTGCTGCTGCTTCTTCTGCCCCACGTTGTCGCTGCTTCTGTTCGTATTCTTGGCGCCTGCAGCAGCAGCAGCAACAGCAGCAGCAACGCCAGCAGCAGCAGCAATTATCGACAATCAGAAGAAAGGAAAAACTGTGCACTGAGGGCTGCGGGCCAAAGAAAAGTCACTACAGCAACAGCAGCAGCAGCAGCAGTACCAAGTAGGAGTGCAGCAGCAGCAGCAAGTAGTGCATCAGCACAAGCAGCAGCAGCAAGTAGTGATGCAGCAGCAGCAGCAACAGCAGGAGCATTACCGTTTGACGAGTTCGTCGTAGAAGTTATTCGCTTTGCGCTGTTCACGAATGTCCATACCGGCCCTAAACCTGAAGTCAAAAACCTAAACCCTAAACCCTAAACCCTAAACCCTAAACCCTAATCCCTAAAATTCAAACCCTAGACCCTGAAGGCTTGCTGCGAAGAAAAGGGGATAAAAGCGAAAGGCGAGATAAATCCAGAGAATGCCGCAAACCCTACGCTCCAAACCCTAATTTCAAAACCCTAAACTCTAAACCCTAAACCCTAAACCCTAAACCCTAAACCCTACCCTCTGCCAAACAGCAGCTGCGGCTCCAGGCGGTTTTGGTAAAGAGGGTTGTTGTCGCCCCTCATGGTGTCTTCGCTGGCGTCCCATTCAAAGTTAAAGATGTTTCTGAAACCCGCAAACCCTAAACCCTAAACCCTAAACCCTAAACCCTAATCCCAAAACCCTAAACCCCTAAACCCTAAACCCTTAATTCCAGCCCCTGTGGATGAACCCAATGATGTGGCTCTACGTTAAGCCGTAAACGCTGAGTCCAAACCCTAGACCCTACCTCTAAACCCCAAACCCTAAACCCTAAACCCTAAACCCTAGACCCTAAGCCCTACCTGAATTTTTCAGAGGGTTTCTGAATTTTTTTCTTTTCTTTTTTCATCCCCAAATAATGCATGCGAATCTGCTCGAGCTCCTTTTCCTGCAGCAACAGAAATGAAACCCTAGAGCCTCTGAAACCCTAAACCCTAAACCCTAAACCCTAAACTCTAAAACTTATAAGCCCTTGCCAAACCCCTACAGGCCGCCTAGACACGAGGCCGACGCCTCAGTGCCTCTCCGCCAACCCCCAAACCCTAAACCCTAAACCCTAAAGCCCAAACCCTAAACCCTAAACCCTAAACCCTAAACCCTTGCCTGCTGCTTGGCGCGGAGCTCCTGCTCCGGCAAATTCAGCAGCTTGAGGTTTGCCAAAACGCTCGCGTCTTTGGGTTTTTGCTGCTGCTTCTCCTGCTCCCGCTGCTGCCGCATTTGCTCTTCACGCAGCTTTCCTGCAGCAGCAGCAGCAGCAGCAGCAACAGCAAAAACAGCAGGGGACCCAGCAGCGGCAATCTGGAGGCAGCAGCAGCTGCACCGAGGCAGCAGCAGCAGCAGCGGGAGTAAACCGAGTAGCTACAGCAGCAAAAGGCGAACCAACACCAGCGACGCCTTCAGCAGCAGCAGCAGCAGCAGCAGCAGCAGCAGCAGCAACAGCAGCAGCAACAGACTCTCTTGCTCTTCTTTGACCCTTTCCATATCTCTTCTCTTTTGTCTTTCCTTCCTTTCCCGTTCCCTCTCTATCTCCTGAAAGTGCAGCAGCAAATTGAAGCAGCAGCGGTGGCAGCAGCAGCGGCACAGCAGCAGCACCAGCAGTAACGGCCACCGCCGCAGCAGCAGCACAACACTAGCAGCAGCAGCAGCAGCAGCAGCAGCAGTGTTACCTCTCTCTGCAAAAAGAGCCGCCGCTTATTGATCATTTCTCTTTCTTTTTTTTTCGCTTGCTCCACTTCCTGCTGCAGCAGCTGCTGCTGCCTCGCTTCCCTTTGCTTCTTAGACACAAAAGCAATCTGACGGCAGCAGCAGCAGCAGCAGCAGCAATAGCCTCACGAGCAGCAGCAGCAAGAGCTTGACGAGCTGCAGCAGCTGCTGCTAAGCAGCTTAACCACGTATAGCCCTACAGCTGAATGCGTGCAACGGCAACAGCAACAGCAACTGCAGCAGCAGCAGCAGGAGCTGCTGCTGCAGCTATCTACCTAAATGCTTTGCTGCTGACCCTTTTTGGCTGCTCCGCCTCTTTTCTTTTTCTTTCTATTTCTTCTAAAGATTGAACTTCTTTTTGCTGCTGCTGCTGCTCCCCGAGCAGCAAAACGGCAGGCAGCTTCCCGGGTTTGCTGCTGCTGCTGCTGCTACCGCTGCTGCCGCTGCTGGCGTTGCTGCTGTTGCTGCTGCTGACATTGGCGCTGCTGCTGTTGCTACTGCTGCTGTTGGTACTCCTGTTGGCATTGCTGCTGCTACTGCTGCTGTCTGTGCTGTTGCTGCTCTTGCTGATGCTGCTGCTGTTGCTGTTGCCACTGCTGCTGCTGTTGCTGTTGTTTCTGCTGCTGCTCACGGCCCCCTTCGAGTTGGTCACGCTGCCCTTAACTCCGGGAGTGCTGCTGCTGCTGCTGCTGCTGCTGCTGCTGCTGGGGTTGCTGCTGCTGCTGCTACTGGGGCCTCCTGCTGAGGAACTGGGCCTTGGTGCGCTGTCTCCTTTACTGCTGCTGCTATTGCTGCTGCTACTGCTGCTGCTGCTGTTGCTGCTGCTGCTCCTCGCGCCCTCAGGGTGGTTCCTGCTGCTCCAGCTCCCGTGATCCCTGCTGCTGCTGCTGTAGCTGCTGCCGCTGCTGCTGTTGTAGCTGCTGCTGCTGTTGTAGCTGCTGCTGCTGCTGTCTCTATATCTCGCACCGCCTCTGTCTCTGTTGCCCCCATACCTCTGGCTGCTGTCCCCATACCTGTCCCTGTACCCATCTCTGCTGCTGCTGCTGCTGCTGCTGCTGCTGCTGCTGCTGTCAGGGCGAACAGAAGCAGCACGTATTTCTGACTGCAGCCGCTTGGGGGGCCCCCCGAGAGCATTTAGAGGCTCGCGTTTGCTGGGGGCAGCAGCAGCAGGAACAGAGGGGCCCGGCCTGCTGCTGTTGCTGTTGCTGCTGCTGCTGTTGCTGCTGCTGCTGTTGCTAGGGGGGGTCTGCTCGTTGCTGCTGGTGCTGCTACGGACGGCACCCTTGCTGCTGCTGCTGCTGGTGCCGGTGCTGCTGTGGCTGTCGCCGGTGCTGCCAGGGGTCCCGGTCTTCTCGATGCTGCTGCTGCTGCTGCTGCTGTTGCTGCTGCTGCTGCTGCTAGGGGTGGCGCCATTGGTGCTGCTGCTGCTGCTAGGGCCGCTCTGGCTGTCCTTTGCATTGCTGCCCACACTGCTCGTGTTCGAGCTGCTTCCATCGCTGCTGCTGCTTCTGCTGCCGCTACTGATGTTGCTGCTGCTGTTGTTGTTGCTGCTGCTGTTGCTGCTCTTGCTGCTGCTGTTGGCGTTGAGTACGTCTTCACTCCCATCGGCTGGCTGGCTACTTACTGGCTTGGACACTTCTGCTGCTGCAGCGGTTGTGGCTTCTGCTGCTGCTGTTGCTGTTGCTGCCGCCGCTGCTGCTGCTGGGGCAGCAGCAGAAACCTCCGCAGGTGCAGCACCAGCAGCGTCCCCCTCTTGTGATGTCATGGTGACCTTTCAATGCCTGCTCAAGCGATGGCGTTAACTGCTGCTGCTGCTGCTGCTGCTGCTGCTGGCAGCGGCAGGCGCTGGAAGAGAAGAGAAGCAGCAGACTTGAGCCTCATAGTTGTGCAGGAAGAAGTGGAGGCCTCCAGGCACGCAAACCCTAAACCCCAAACCCTAAACCCTAAACCCTAGGCCCCAACAAGTAGCTAAACCCTAAACCCTAAACCCTAAACACTTGCTGCGGTCTGTGTACAGGGTGGGCGCTGCTTCCTGGGCTGCAGCGCATGCAGGGGCCTCTTGTTTGCTGCCGCGGTGTCTTTGCTGCTGCTGCGGCTTGCCGGGCCGTTTCCGCTGCACTGAGTGCTGCAAAAAGCGCAGCAGCAGCATGGGAGCAGCAGCAGGCGTCGCAGGCGCAGCAGCAGCAGCAGCAGCACCCACAGCCAAATACCTCTGCAGCGCAGAATGCCTTCGCATACATAAGGCAGCAGACTGCACCCCGCGGCACCTCCTCAACTGGCTAGGTTAGCTGCTGCTGCTGCCGCTGCTGCTGCCGCCACTGCAGCAGCAGCAGCTGCTGCTGCTGCACATACTGCAGCTCCTCCCGTTTTAAAACCGGCTGCAGTGACTTGCTGCTGCGGCGCCGGCGGCCAATGTTTGTATCTTGACTGCATACAAAGTGTAGACTGCTCTTGCTGCTGCTGCCGCTTCTGCTGCTGCTGCTGCTGCTGCTGCTGCTGCTGCTGCTGCTGCTGCTGCTGCTGCTGCTGCTGCTGCTGCTGCTGCTGCTGCTGCTGCTGCTGCTGCTGCTGCTGCTGCTGCTGCTGCTGCTGCTGCTGTTGCTGCTGCTGCTGCTGCTGCTGCTGCTGCTGCTGTTGCTGTTGCTGCTGCTGCTGCTGCTGCTGCTGCTGTTGCTGCTGCTGCTGCTGCTGCTGCTGCTGCTGCTGCTGCTGCTGCTGCTTCCGCTGCTGCTGCTGCTGCTGCTGCGTTTGACTTGGAGAGAAACCAAAAGACACTGTGTGCGTGCGGGGCGTGCTGCAGCTGCTGCTGTGCACCGGCAGCAAGGTGCGGCGGCTGCAGGGCGTGCAGGGCGCGGAAGCTCGTGGGGTTTTCTATTTGCGAAGTTTGGGAGATTTGCTGCAGCTGCGAGACAGTCTCTTTTCAGATGTCAATACACCCCAAGCCCTCAAACACGTCGTTGTGGGGTCTTCTTTCATCGGCCTCGAAGTCGCAGCAGCTTTGAAAAAAGTGGGAGTCCGAGATGTCGCAGTTGTCGGCAGGGTAAGCAGCAGCAGCAGCAGCAGCAGCAGCAGCAGCAGTTGGAGCAGCAGCAGCTGCAGCAGTAGGAGTAGTAGCAGCAGCAGCAACAGCAGCAGCAGCTCTAGCTGTAGTACTAGCAGCAGCAGCAGCAGTGTAGCCGCTGCAGCAGACACAGTTGTAGTGTCAGGGATGGCAGGCGCAGCAGCAGCAGCAGCTGCAGTAGCAATATAGCAGCTGCGGCAGAAGCAGCAGCAGCAGCAGCGGCAGAAATCGTAAGAGCAGAAAATGCAGCATTTGCAGGAACAGTTGCAGCAACAGCAGCAACAGGAGCAAAAGCGTGTGCAGGAACAGGAGCAGCAGTAGTAGGAGGAGCAGCAGAAGCGGAATCACAGTAACAGCAGCAGCAGCAGCAGCAACTGCAGCAGCAAATTTATTCTCGGGAACTAGAGCAGTTTGTACATGCTCTAATGGAGGCACTTCTAGATGTGTTTGTGTTCTTAGGGTCATTTGTATTTAGATAATTTTATTTAATAAATAATGAATAATTATGTTGCTGCCTTTCCTGCTGCTGCTGGCTGCTGCTGCTGCTGCTGCTGCTGCTGCTGCGTCTGCAGGAAAAGGTCCCCTTGGAGCTGGTCTTGGGCGAACGCGTGGGCGGCGCCTTTAAGAATTTGTTGGAAGCAAATGGAGTGGAGTTCATTCCCAATATGGAAGCTTCAGAGATCATGTGTGCTGCTGCTGCTGTTGCTGCTGTTGTTGCTGCTGCTGTTGCTGCTGTTGCTGCTGCTGTTGCTGTTGCTGCTGCGGTTTGTGTCGACGCAGTTCCTGGTGCAGCGTTGGCCTCCATAGCGGCAGTTCTCGCTAAGAAGGCAGTTTTAGTTCCTGCTGCTGCTGTGCTGCTGCTGCTGCTGCTGCTGCTGCTGCTGCTGCTGACTGGGCGCGTTTGTGTTCGCTGGAGAGCCTGTTCCAGCTGCTGCTTCTCTGGGGGGCACTCATCTGCGGTTTGCTGCTGCTGTGAATGTCGTTTGCTGTTACTTGCTGCTGCTGCTGCTCCTAACCCGTTACTGCGTATGCTGCATATGCTGCATCTGCTGCTGCTGCTCCTCGCCCGCTACTGCATGTTCTGCATCTGCTGCATCTGCTGCATCTGCTGCTGCTGCTGCTGCCGCTGCTGCTGCAGCACGCGGGACGGGAAGGTAACGGGGGTGCGTCTGAAGAGCGGGCGCGTCTTGGCAGCAGATCGGGTCATTGTGGGGATTGGAGTTGTTCCTGAGCTGCCCCACATCAGCAGCAGCAAACAGCTGCAGCAGGGAAACCGCGGCGGACTCGCTGTGGACCCCTTCCTCTCGTACGCGCTGCTGCTGCTGCTGCTGCTGCCGCTACTTGTGCTGCTGCTGCTGCTGCTGCTGCTGGCTGCCTCCCCGGCACATTGCTGCTTGGAGTTTGTGGTCACCAGCTTTGCTTCTGCTGCAGCAGCAGCAAAACAGCTACTGCCGCAGCTGCTGCTCCACTTGCTGCTGCTGCTGCTGCTCGCAGCTGCCCTTCGCACCCCACAATTTTTGCTGCTGGAGATATCGCGAGCTTTCCCTACGTGAAATCTGGTGCGTCATGAATTTGCTGTTGTGTCTTTTTCATCTCTTTTATCTCTTTTTCCTTTTTTGACGTTTTTCTTTTTATTTTGTTCCTTTTTTGTCTCTTTTTGTTTTCTTTTCTCGTGGCTTTGTTCTTTTTCTCTCTAAGTTTTGGGCTGTGTCTTCTGCTTCCTTTGCTGCTGCGAAACTTGCTTCAGCAGCAAGCTGCAGCACCTGCAGCAGCACCAGCTGCTTCTGCAGCAGCACCTGCTGCTGCGGGCAGAAATGCTGCTGCTGCGCCTCTTGCTCCTGGCTCTCTTGCTGCTGCGCTACTTGCTGCTGCTTTGCCCGCTGCTGCTGCTGGTGCAGATGCTCTGACTTGCTGCAGTTGCTGTGTCTGCAGCTGGTACTCCGCCTGCTGCTGGTGCTCGACCTGTTGCTGCGGCTCTGTTGTTGCTGCTGCTCACGTGCTGCTGCTGCTCCACCTGATGCTGCTTTTACTTTACCTGCTTCTGCTTCACCCGCCGCCGCAGTACCTGCTGCTGCTGCTCAAGCGGCGGCTGCCGCTGCTCTCCCTGCTGCTGCACCTGCTGCTGCTCTGCTGCTGCTGCTGCTGCTGCAGGGGAAGACATTCGGGTGGAGCACTTTGCAACAGCAATGGACCAAGGCCGTGTTGCTGCTGCTAACATGTTGGGACTTAATCGCCCTTTTGCTGCTTTGCCTTTTTTCTGGACAATGCTCTTTGGCAAGGGGCTGCGGTGGGGTGTATAGACAGCTGCTGCCCCACACTTTGCGACTTTTCTCTTTTTGCTTTTTCAAATAAATCCATTTTACGAACTTTTCGCCTTTTCTTCTTTTGTTTCTTTTTGTTTTAATTGATCTTCTTTTGTCTTTTTAATTTATTTCTTTTATCCATTTGATTTCCTTTCATGTTTTCTTGTTCTTTCATTTTCTTTTATGCAAGTCTTTCTTTCTTGTTTTTCTTTTCATCTTTTTGTATTTTTATTTATTTAATTTATCTCATTTTATCTTCTCACTTCTTCCCATTTATCTGCTTTTGTCTTTTTGTTTTTTTAATTACTTCCTTTTCTCCTTTTCATTTTCTTTTGATTGTCTTCTTTTTTATTTTTTATTTCTTTTGCATTCTTTTGTCCTTTATTTATTTTCACTTGAATCTTTTTTGTTTTTCATTTCTTTTTTTGGTATCTTTCTTTTATATCTTTTTTTCTTTCATTACTTTTTTGTGTGTTTTAATTTTAGCTGCATTTCTTTTTTTAATTTCTTTTTTCTTCGTCTGTTTTTCCCCTTACCTCTCTCTGCTTCCTTCATTAATAATTAAATACCAATTATTAATTGTTAGTTGATTATTATTTATTATTTATTATTTATTTATTATTTTTATTTTTATTGTATATTTTTTCCCTTTGCTGCTGCAGCTACATTGGCAACGGCTACGGCTTTGAAGATGTAATTGTAGAAGGAGATCTTTCCAAATTCCAGTTTGTCGCTTATTATACGAAGGGAGACAAGGTGACCTTGCTGCTGCTGCTGCTGCTGCTGCTGCTGCTGGGCTTGCTGCAGCAGCGGGAGGCGCTGGTGTTGTTGTGCTGGGCTTGCTGCAGCAGCGGCAGGTGCTGCTGCTACAGCTGCTGTGGTTGGCATGCTGCAGCAGCAGCAGGTGGCGCTGCTACAGCTGCTGCTGCTGTCGCTGGTCTTGCTGCAGCAGCAGCACGTGCTTGAGCTCCCGCAGCAGCTATCTCACTAGCTGCTGCGCTGCTGCAGTTGTCTATCGCGGTATCCTTGCTGCTGCGGAGCTGTTGCTGCCTCCTCCATTCGCTTCCAGCTGCAGAAAGCAGCTGCTGACTGTGCTAAGCCGCTGCTGCTGCTGCTGCTGCTGCTGCTGCTGCTGCTGCGTGTGCAGGTAATAGCAGCAGCAACTATGGGCAAAGACCCTGCCTGCGTGGCCATCGGAGAAGCTTTGAAAGCCAACATAATGCCAACAGCAGCAGAACTTCGTATGGGTCTGCAAAACTCCCAAGACATCATCAACAGAGTCAAGGTAAAGCAACTGCTGCTGCTGCGCTTGCTGCTGCTGCTGCTGCGCTTGCTGCTGCTGCTACTGCGCTTGCTGCTGCTGCTGCTGCTGCTGCTGCTGCTGCTGAGGCTGCTCAAGCTCTTGATGCTCCTGTAGCTCTTCGTGCTGTTCTGGCTCTTGATGCTTCTCCTGCTGCTCTTTTTGCTGCTGCTGGTAGTTCTGCTGCTGATGCTATTATTGCGCTGGTGCTGCCTCTGCTGCTGTTTCTGCGCTGTGGCTGTTCATGCTCTTCTGCTGCTGCTGCTGCCTTGTCGGCTGCGGGGTTATGTGCTGATGCCACTGCATTTGTCCTAACTGCTGCTGCTGCTGCTCTGTTATCTCCACTGCTGCTGCTGCTGCTGCTTTGTTGCTGCGGGGGAAGCGACACAGTCCCAGTCTCTGTGGCCGCATTTTGCTGCTGCAGCAAAACGCCATCAAGCGGGTTGCGTAAAGGCTGCAGCAGCAGCATCCACTGCGAGATGGTGGGAGCCAAGCAGCAGCAGCAGCGGCAGCAGCAGCGCCTGTTGCTGCTGCTGCAGCATTGGCAGCAGCAACCCCATCAATGGCATCATTTACTGTAAGAACTCGCTGGCAGCATCTGTTTTATAGCTTTTGCTCCTTTTGCTGCTGCAGTAAGAAAGAGGTGCATTCACCTCTCTTTGTGCAGCAGCTTGCTGCTAGCAAGATGCCTCCGCAGCTAGCTAGCTAGCTAGCTAGCTGGCTAGCTATCCAGCTAGCTAGCTAGCTAGCTGCCGAGTCCTTGCAGGCCTTTTGCTGCCCCCAAGGCCTGAAGCCTGAAACCTCTTATGTATGCAGTATATGCCCAGAGACCAAACAAGAAAAGCTGCTGCTGCAACAGCAGCAGCAAGTGCTGCAGCAGTTGCTGCAGCAGTTGCTGCAGCAACAGCAGCAGCAAATTTCGTTGCACTTTGCATTGCTGCCGTTTATAGCACGGCGCACTGCCAACCGTATCGCACATGTATCTACGCAACTTACCGGAAAGGGAAACAGCAGCAGCAGCAGCTGCTGCTGCTTCTGCTGCTGCTGCTGCAGCTGCGTAGCTTTAGTTGCCACTTAGACACACTCATGAGGAGAGCTCTTAGCTTTCAATATTGCGTTGCGCTGAAGCAAAATGGTGTTGCTGCTGCTGCTGCAGCAAAGCAGTTCCCTAGTACTGCAGCGGCAACCTAGCAGCAGCTGCTGCTGTTGCAGCCCAGCTTCTGCTGCTGCTGCTCAGCACCAGGCGCTTTAGCAGCACCCGGAAGGTTCCTGCAGTAGCGGCTGCGGGGGTGCTGCAGCAGCTGCTGCAGCTGTAACCCAGCTGCTACTGCAGCAGGTCAGCAGCAGCAGCAGCAGCGCTGCTGCTGCTGAAAGTTATGCTGCTGCTTCTCCAAGGGAAACCGGCGGCGTTTGCTGCTGCTGCTCTCTCACCTCTTGCGCCAAAGTTTTGTCTCCCAAAATGTCTTCAAGGTCTTCCCTGCGAAGCAACAAGCAAAGGGAGTCTCCCTTTTAGGGTTTAGGGTTTAGAGCTTCGGGTGTAGGGTTTTGGGGCTAGGGTTTAGGGTTTGGCTTTGTGGCCACCTGCGGCCACGAAGCCAAACCCTAAACCCCAAGCTCCCGCTGCTTCGTGCGAAGCAGCCAGCAATACAGTCTGCCGCCCTAGCGTCTAGGGTTTAGGGTTTAGGGTTTAGGGTTTATACTTGTAGTCCCTCAAAAGACAACACAAAGAACGCATGCAAGCTTCCTGCAGCGGAGAGCGCCGCGCGCGAAACAAGGTGTCTAGACACCGCAGCACCGGCACCACCTGCAGCCGCGCAGCCAAAC
>NW_013541510.1:0-2034 GCF_000499545.2 Eimeria tenella
TTTATTTATTTATTTATTTGTTTTTTATTTATTTATTTATTTATTTTATTTTCATTTGTTTATTTGTTTGCATTCAGTTGTCGTTTATTTGTTCGTTCTGTCGCTGCTGCTGACGCCTTGGCAGCCGGAGGGTTTAGGGTTTAGGGTTTAGGGTTTGGGCTTCGCTGGCTGCAGCTTGGGCGCTGGCTGGCGAGTCGTTGAGGGTTTAGGGTTTAGGGTTTAGGGTTTACTGGCGACGGCGGTGAGGATGTAGAGGAGGAAGATGGCAGCAGCAGCTTTGCTGCTGCTGCTGCTGCCTTTGTCGTGGTAGAGTTCAAGTGCAGCAAAGCCAACAGCAAGTGCAGCAGCAGCAAACAGCAGCAGCAGCTGCCCCAAGAGACACAAAGCCCACTCTTCTTGCTGCTGCAGATGCTTCCCCAGCCATCTTGCTGACACAAAATGGCTCAAATGCATGCAGCAGCAGCAGCAGCAAATTGCGCCCAGCAGCTGCAGCGCAGCAGCACAGCCCAGCGTCTTTGCTGCTGCGCGAAACCCCACAGTGAACCTGCAGCAAACGCATGCAGCATATAAACTAATTAATTAATTAATTATTTATTTATTTATTTACTTATTTATTTATTATTTAATTATTTATTGTTTTTTATTATTTAATTATTTATTTAATTATTTATTTTTTTATTTTGTTTTTTGTTGTTTGCTTTGCAAATATTATTTCGATTTTGGAGTTGGGGCGACAAAGGGCAGCAAATTAAAACCAAATCAAATCAACTAATTAAATTAATTAAATTGAAATGAATTAAATTAAATAAATAAATTAAATTAATTACATTAAATTAAATTATATTAAGTATATTAAATTAATTAAATTAAATTAAATTAAATAAATTAAAAAATCAAATAAATAAATAAAACGATCTGCACTGATGATGATGACCAAACAAGCCAACTAAATCAAACCAACCAAATCAAACTAAATTAATTAAATTAATTAAATTGAATAGATTAAACAAATAAATAAATAAAATAAATAAATAAATAAATAAAAATAAAACTAACTTGCTGTTGTCTGCAATGAGGGCCTGAAAAGCAGCAAACTGGAGAGCGCCGAAGAAGAAGAGAAAAGCGGCGCAGCAGTTGAGGTGTACGTACACCTGAGAGTGCTGCTGCTGCAGCGGGAAGGGGCGGAAGGAAGCAGCAAGGGAGCCGCAGCAGCAGCAGCAGCAGCAAAGCGACAGCAGCACGCCCAGCAGCTGCAGCAGCAGCCCCCCCCGCAGCAAATGCGAACTCAAATAATATACCAAAGGGCTGTGCTGCTCCCCCCGGGGACTTTCTTTGAAAGAAAAAGAAGAAAAAGATAAAGAAGAATTCATTGCATGCGTTAGCTGCTGCGTCAGCTGCCGCCCCACTGCAGCAGCAGCAGCAGCAGCAGAAGCAGCGGCGTCCGACGCCGCCCCCGTGGATGCGCCCCGCTGCAGCAGCGGCGACTCAGCGCCCGCGTTGCTGCTGCTGCTGCTGCCTGCTGCAGCAGCAGCAGCAGCAGGAGCGCCGTAAGCAGCAAAACGCTGACTCAAAGACGGCTGCGCAAACGCCTGCCGAGACGCCGCAGAACCCTCCATGCCTTCCAGCCCGAAAGGCTCCATTTTCGAGGGTTTAGGGTTTAGGGTTTAGGGTTTGGGGTGCAGGGGTTGGGGTTTGGGGTTTGGGCGCGGCGGCTAGCCGGGGAAGAAAGGGTTTAGGGAGGCCCTTGGGCTTCGAAAAAGAAAATAAATAAATAATTTAAATAAATGAATTTAAATATATGAATTTGTTTATTTGTTTCGATTTGCTTCGGAGTTGCAGTTGAGGTGTATAGACACCCGCAGCAGCAGTGGCGAGCCGGCGAGCGGCGCAGCAGCCCGACTCCAAACCCTAAACCCTCGGCGCCAAACCCTAAATCGTGGTTTGGGGAACAGAAATAAAGACTTCTTTGCGGTGCAAATTTAGTTATAAAAATGGACACACGGAAGCAGCAGCAGCAGCAGCAGCAGCAGCAGC
>NW_013541510.1:2134-9882 GCF_000499545.2 Eimeria tenella
TGCTCCCCCTTCCCTTTCAGCAGCAGCAGCAGCAGATTTGTCTTTATTTGATTCAAGAACTGAAGAGCGGTTTAGTGTCTAGGGTTTCGAGGCAGCTAAACCCTAAACCCTAGTTTGAACGGAGGCGGCGGCGGCTAGCCGACGAGCCCACAGCCTACCCCTAAACCCTAAACCCTAAACCCTAGATCCAACCAGCCCTTACGCTTCATTAAACCCTAAACCCCAAATAACAAACCCTGAACTCTAGTTGAAGCCCGCAGGTCAAGCTGTTCCTGCTTCTACTGCTGTTGCTGCCGTTGCTGCTTCTGTTGCTGCTGCTGCTGCTGCCGTTGCTGCGTGTGCCCCGGCCTCAGCAGCAGCAGCAGCAGCACTGGGATCGTACGGAACCCACTGTGCTGCTGCTGTCAAGGGTTTAGGGTTTCTTTCCGAGGGTTTAGCTGCTGCCTGCAACACCTAGGGTTTAGGGTTTGCAGCTGGTCCTTCGGGAATGAGGGTTTAGGGTTTACACCAAGAATAACTGACCAAAAGAGTCCTAAACCCTAAACCCTAGACGCTAAGCCGCAAGGCGAGTCGTGTGCGCTGTAGACTAAACCCTAACTCTAAACTTTAAACCGTAAACCCTAAACTCCAACTTGCTGCTATCGAACCGCTAAACCCTAAACCCTAAACCCTAAACCCTTGGGGTGGTGCGGCTCTTCGCTTAAACTCAAATCCGCAGTTTCTGGCGGGAGAACGAGAGCTTAGAAGAAGCCCCTAAGCCAAAACCCTAAACCCTAAACCCTGAATTGGGGTTTGGGGCGAGCCCATTTGTCGGCGCGCGCCGCGACTCTGCGAGCGCCGCTTCTCTGGCTGCCTTGGGCGCGTCAAACCCTAAACCCTAATTTAGGGTTTTGCGCAAAAGGGCGGTTTGGGGCTTGTTTGGGGTCTGCGGACGCCGCTTTTGGCGGGCACGCGGCGCAGCCCCCAAACCCTAAACCCTAAACCCTAAACCCTAAACCCTCACTCGTAAATCCAGGGTTTCTGAGCTGGAGTCCAGTTGCAAATCTCTTCTTCTTTAAACCAAAGTTTGATTTCTCTTTCTGCTGCCTCCACAGAGTCCGAGCCGTGGATCAAGTTGCGCCCCACGTCGATGCAGAAGTCCCCGCGAATTGTACCTAAAATAAATAAATAAATAAATAAATAAATAAATAAATAAATATATAAATATAGGAATATACAAATATACGGAAAATAATTAGTTAATTATATTTCATTTAATATTAATGATTGTTCGTGGAGCTGTGAAAAAACGGGAAAAAACGGTGCAGAAACCATCAAGAAACCCCTAAACCCTCGAAAACCCTAAACCCTAAACCCTAAACCCTAAACCCTAAACGCCTCCAGAAGCCCTCTAGCCTGCTGCGCCCGCGCCGTAAACCCTCCTCCCCGCAAGCTCTAGACCCTCCCAGATCAATCCCACATCAAAGCCCCAATCCTCAAACCCTAAACCCTAATATCTAAACCCTAAACCCTAAACCCTAAACCCTAAACCCTCGGAGGCTAGAGCCGCCCTCAGCCATCTCCCTCGCCCCCCTGGCAGCAGCGTAGCCCTAGAATCCGCGCCCCCAAACCCTAAACCCCAAACCCCCAACCCCAAACCCCCAACCCCAAACCCAAAACCCTAAACCCTAAACCCTAAACCCTAAACCCTAAACCCTAAACCCTAGTTACCGGGCTGGCTGTCAAGGGGCCTGGTCTCTCCGAGCATTTTGCGGGCCTGTTTGACAACATCAGTTCCCTCCCAAACCATGGCGACGACGGGGCCGCTGCTCATGTAGTTCATCAAAACCCTAAAAAAGGGTTTGTCGCTGAGGTCGCGGTAGTGCTGCTCGAGGGTTTGCGAGCTAGGGTTTACGAGCTTCAGAGCCACCAGCTTAAACCCTCGCTGCTCAAACCGCCGCAGCACTTCGCCCAGCAGCCCGCGCTGCAGCCCATCGGGCTTCAGCATAATGTAGGTGCGTTGCTGCTGCGGGCTCATTCTAGGGTTTAGGGTTTAGGGTTTAGGGTTTAGGGTTTAGGGTTTGCGGTGGGCTGCGCCGCGGACCCGGGGGTGCACCGCCTCGAAACCAACAGGGTTTAGGGTTTAGGGTTTAGGGTTTAGGTTTGCAAGCAGAAGCAAACAGCTGCTCAACGGCCGTAGCGAGACACGCCCCACAGCAGCAGCAGCAGCAGCTGCTGCTGCTGCTGCTGCTGCGGCGCGAGAAGCCCCAGCCCCGAAGCTCCCCAGAGCCCTGAACCCTAAACCCTAAACCCTAAACCCTAAACCCTAAACCCTAATTTAAAAAGCAAGTACAAAACCCTAATCTCTAAGGGAAGAAAGAAACTCGCCATTCAGCTTGCCCCTGCAGCACACCGGAGCTGCAGTTACCTGGGGATCCCAGGGTTTAGGGTTTAGGGTTTAGGGTTTGGGATCTAGGGTTTAGGGTTTACGCGTTAGGGTTTACGGGCCAGGGTTTAGGGCATGCGGCTTAGGCACGAGGGTTTAGGGTTTAGGGTTTAGAAACAATAAGACACATGGCCCGACGCTGTTGGTGCACACATGTGCATGCCTCAAACCCTAAACCCTAAACCCTAAACCCTAAACGAGAAGACAGCAAAATTCAAATCAGCAACAGCGGCATAAGGAGCAGCAACAACTAAACTCAGCGGCAGCAGCAGCCGCAAGGGCAGCAGCAGCAGCAGCAGCTAGCGCAGCAGCGGCAACGACAGCAGCAGCAGCGGCAGCAGCAACAATAACAGCGACAGCAGGAACAACAGCAGCAGCAACAGCAAGAACCACGCCAGTAACCTCAACAGCAGCAACAGGGGCAGCAGCAGCAGCAGCAGCAGCAGCAGCAGCAGCAGCAGCAGCAATGTCAGAAGTCTTTGAGGCCCAGCACAGGGGCCTAGACCTCTGCGTGCAGCGGCTGAGCTCTTCTCTCTACGGCCTCGTGGACGCTGCGCTCGTAAACCCTAAACCCTAAACCCTAAACCCTAAACACTTATTTTCTTCCAAACCCTAAACCCTCGTACACCCTCCTCAACTCGAGTCGCTAAGCTGTCCTTTATCAGCCAGTTTGGGGTTTTTCTTTTGCCGCACACACTAAACCAATTGCAAACATCGAAAGCTAGGGTTTAGGGTTTAGGGTTTAGGGTTTAGGGTTTAGGGTTTGTTGTCAGGTGAGCGAGGACGGCCACCTCCCGACTCTTGCGATTGACAGCTTCTTGATGGAAGTTCACGTCATCAGCATCGTCAGTTGCTGCTGCTGCTGCTGCTGTTGTTGCTGCTGCTGCTTCCGTTGCTGTAACAGGGGCTGTTGCAGCAGCTGCTGTTGCTGCTGCTGTCGGTCTTGCTGCTGCTGCTGCGGCTGCTTCCCTTTGTTGCTCCTTGTCCCGTTGCATGCGACGTTCACCGCTGCTGCTGCAGTTGCATTTGCTGCTGCTGCATTTGCTGCTGCTGCATTCGCTGCTGCTGCTGCTGCTGCAGATAAGCTCTGCCCGCTGGCTTTTATCTCTTGCTGCTGACGTCGACGCCAATTTGCTGCTGCAGTCGCCCAGAACAAACAGAGAAGAAGATCTGCAGCAGCATTTAAATGAAATAGAAAAGCTGCAGCAGCAGCTGCAGCAAGAAGCAGCAGAGGGAAGACTCCCGTTCCCCACCATTGTGCAGCAGCAGCAGCAGCAGCAGGTTAAGGAGCAGCAGGCGCAGCAGCAGCACGCCCAGCAGCAGCTCGTGGTGAACGAGGAGCAGCAGCAGCAGCACAGTGCACAGCAGCAGCTCCAGCAGCAACCGCAACAGCAGCTGCTGCAGCAACAGCAACAGCAGCAGCAGCAGCAAGAGCAGCTGCTGCTGCAGCAACAGCAGCAGCAGCAGCAAGAACAGCTGCTGCTGCAGCAGTAGCAGCAGATTTTTTAGTGGCAGCAGAGGAAGCAGCCCTGACAGCAGCAGCAACTTGGATTTTACTTTTTAATTTCCTTTTTAATTTATCTTTGTTTCAATTCTTCCAAAGTTTTATTTTAAATTTATTTTCTTTTTCATTTACTCGAAAGCTGCTGCTTTTTATTCAGGTGTATATCCACTCTCGCCAAGCAGCAGCTGCCTATACACCTCAAGAGCTGCCTATACACCTCAATAGCTGCCTATACACCTCAGTAGCTGCCTATACACCTCAACAAGCTGCCTATACACCTCAGTAGCTGCCTATACACCTCAGTAGCTGCCTATACACCTCAACAAGCTGCCTATACACCTCAGTAGCTGCCTATACACCTCAGTAGCTGCCTATACACCTCAACTAGCTGCCTATACACCTCAACTTGCTGCCTATACACCTCAACTAGCTGCCTATACACCTCAGCTAGCTGCCTATACACCTCGACTAACTGCCTATACACCTCCAGAGCTGCCTATACACCTCAAGTAGCTGCCTATACACCTCAACTAGCTGCCTATACACCCGGCGGCTGGCGTTTTCAGAGGCGTATAATAAATAATATAAATATAAATATAATTGGAATTCAAATTGTAATAATAAATGAAATTGAACCTTTGTGTAACTTTGAATACAAGTTCAGTCACATCTGTTGCTGCTGCTGCCACTGCTGCTGCTACTGCTGCTGCTGCTGCTGCGGCTTGAGGTGTACGTACACCCGAACAGGAATGCAGCTCAAGAAGCCGCGAGGTGTCTTTGGATTTAATTTTGTTTTTCTTTGGAGTAAAACGAAAAAGGAGCAGCAGAATTTACTGTGCGTGCCTAGGGTTTAGGGTTTAGGGTTTAGGGTTTATTGTTCTTCAGGGTCTTCGGGAGTCTCTTCGGCCTCTGCAGGTGCTTCTGCGTCTTCTTCGTTTGCTTCATCTTCTTGCTGCTGCTGCTCCTGCTGCAGCAGCAGCAGCACGTTGATGTCCTCAGCAGCAAGAAGCTCTCCTTCCTGCAGCAGCAGCAATTGTTTCTTTGAAATGAAACTTATTTTTTAATTTAGTTTGAAATATTTATTTTATTTAATTAGACTCATGAAGTTGGAGGAGAACAAACACCGCTGCCGCAGCAGCAGCAGCAACATCAGCAGCAACAGCAGCAGCAGCAGCAGCAGCAGCAACAGCTAATATGCTTCGGTCGGCTACGAACAAATAAGCAAAAAAACGAAATAAAACAAAAAAATAAAAGAAATAAAACAAAAAAATGAACAAAACGAATAAAACAAAATAAGCAAAATGAAATAAACAAAACAAACAAAACAAACAAAGTAAAACAAAATAAAATAAAATAAATAAGATAAAACAAAATAAAATGAATAAAATAAAATAAAATAAAATGAGTTAAAACAAAACAAACAAAACAAAACAAAAGGCAAAATAAAGAAGCAAAAAAGCAAACCCTAATTTCCCTTTCCCGCTGCTGCTGCTGCTGCTGCCGCGTCTCTTTGAGGTTATCTTCTTTCTTCATTTCTTTTCTTTCAAAAGCTTCTTGTCTTCTTTGCGACAGCTGCAGCAAGCAGCAGCAAGCAGCAGCAAGCAGCAGCAAGCAGCAGCAAGCAGCAGCAAGCAGCAGCAAGCAGCAGCAAGCAGCAGCAAGCAGCAGCAAGCAGCAGCAAGCAGCAGCAAGCAGCAGCAAGCAGCAGCAAGCAGCAGCAAGCAGCAGCAAGCAGCAGCAAGCAGCAGCAAGCAGCAGCAAGCAGCAGCAAGCAGCAGCAAGCAGCAGCAAGCAGCAGCAAGCAGCAGCAAGCAGCAGCAAGCAGCAGCAAGCAGCAGCAAGCAGCAGCAAGCAGCAGCAAGCAGCAGCAAGCAGCAGCAAGCAGCAGCAAGCAGCAGCAAGCAGCAGCAAACTCCAGAATTCAATTAAGCAAAACACGTTTTTAAGCAGCAGCAGCAGCAGCAGCAGCAGCAGCGGCGGCGGCTGCTGCTGCTGCTGCGGCGGCGGCGGCTGCGGCTGCGGTTGCTAATGCAGTTGAAGCTGCTGCTGCTGCGGCGGCGGTGCTGCTGCTGCTCCTGCTGCTGTGGCTGCTGCTGCTGCTGCTGCTGTGGCTGCTGCTGCTGCTGCGGCCCACCAGTGCATCAAATGCTGCGACTTGCTTTTGCTTCTTTTCCACGTGAGCAGCAGCCTGTCTCTTGCGTCTGTAGAACATGCCAAACCACTGGCCTAGGGTTTAGGGTCTAGGGTTTAGGGTTTAGGGTTTAGGGTTTGGAGCTTACGCAGCAATGAGGTTGTCCATCACGGAAGTCGAGGGGGAGAGAGCCGCGGTAATAAAGCCTGTGAAAGACAGATCAGATTCTCGGGGTTCAGGGTTTAGGGTTTAGGGTTTAGGGTTTAGGGTTTAGGGTTTACAACTAAAGGCTTAAGTTCTCAGGGATTCAGCGCATTTGCGCTGTATGAGCCAGTGGCACCTTGGTGCATAGGGGTCGATGTTTAGGGTTTAGGGTTTAGGGTGTAGGGTTTAGGGTTTAGGGTTTAGGGTTTACGGACCTGCGATGACCTGCAAGTTCCTCTCTGTGTCTTTTGTGACCTGAAGTGCAGGGCAGACGAGGTTTAGGGTTTAGGGTTTAGGGTTTAGCGTTCACCCAGGGTTTAGGGTTTAAGATTTAGGGTTTAGGGTTTAGGATTTATGGCTACTGCTCTCAGCCCTATTCTCCCCTTTGCTTTCCAGCCAGGGTTTAGCATTTAGGGTTTAGGGTTTAGAGTTTAGGGTTTAGGGTTTAGGGTTTAGGGTTTAGGGTTTGTACGAGTTGAATAGCGCGACGCTGGACTTTGGGCCACACGGAAATCTCCACTGCTGGCTGCGGCAGAAAGTGCAAAAGAGAAAATAAATTTGGAAATAAAAGACAATTGAATTAAATTTAAAACCTTGAAATAAAAAAATAAATAAATAGATAAACAAATAAATCAATCAATCAATCAATAATGAACAATTAAATAAATTAAAAACCCCATTTGCCTCTTCTATACCGAAAGAAAAATGATTCTAAAGCTGCCTATACACCCGAGGAGCTGCCTATACATCCGAAGAGCTGCCTATACACCTCAACAAGCTGCCTATACACCCGAGAATCTGCCTATACACCCCAAGAGCTGCCTGTATACCCGGGGAGCTGCTTATACACCCGAGGAGCTGCCTATACACCTCAACGAGCTGCCCGTACACCTCAACAAGCTGCCCATACACCTCAAGAAGCTGCCTATACACCTCAACAAGCTGCCTATACACCCGAGGAGCTGCCTGTATACCCTAGGAGCTGCCTGTACACCCAAGGAGCTGCCTATACACCTCAACAAGCTGCCCATACACCTCAACAAGCTGCCTGTACACCCCAAGAGCTGCCTGTACACCTCAAGAGCTGCCTATACACCTCAAGAAGCTGCGTGTACACCCGAGGAGCTGCGTGTACACCGGAGCGGGGGGCTGACGCTGGTGGGTCTGCAGAAGAGTTTTTGTTCTTGAAGTTGTTGAAGAGTTTCTTTTGCAAATCCAAATAACTTCTTTTTGGCCACGGAGAAGGCGAGGGTTTTCTGCGCAGCGAAGTGCTGCAGCTGCGCGCGCGCGGCGCTTTCCCGCAGTCGCCGCGCCTGCCCGCAAACCCTAAACCCTAAACCCTAAACCCTAAACCCTAGCCCTGCGCCGCAGCCAGCGCAGCGTCCACTGCGGGCTACACATGCAGCAGCAGAACAGCGAAAGATCCTGCTCTCAAAGTTCGGGGGGTTGTGCCCAGGGTTTAGGGTTTAGGGTTTAGGGTTTAG
>NW_013541510.1:9982-14887 GCF_000499545.2 Eimeria tenella
CTGCTGCTGCTGCTGCTGCTGCTGCTGCTGGGGGCGCGTGGACCGGGGACTGGAGAGTTCGGGTTGCTGCTGCTCTCTGCAGCCACTATCTCTTCAAGGCGCTGCATGCAGCAGACCCCCACTCGCAGCAGCTGCTGCTGCTCAAGGCAGCAGACTGGAAGGAGAAAGCTGCTGCTGCTGCGGGCCTCGCGGAGGCCTGCGGCGCCCCCGCTGCAGCAGCAGCGGGACCAGCAGCAGCAGCAGCAGCCCCCGACCTCCAGCTGCTGCGCCTCAAAGACCCAGACTTCCTGTGTCTCCTCCTGGGCGCCATGCTGTCTCTTGCTGCTGCGGTGCTGCAGGGCCCCGGCGGCGACGCAACAGCAGCAGCAGCAGCAGCAGCAGCGGCGGCCGGCGGCGGCCCCGGGCGCGCGCAGCAGCTGCTGCAGTCCCTGCAGCAGCAGCGGCAGCAGCAGCAGCAGCGGCGAGCAGCAGAGCTGCAGCGCGCGGAACAAACCTTCTATTCTGTTGCTGCAGCAAACCCTAAACATCCTGCTGCTTACTTGGGGCTTGCTGCATGCGCTGTGCTGCAGCGCCGCTGGGCCGACGCGCTGCTGCTCTACGCCCGCCTCGTGGCCTACCTCCCAGCGCCCCGGGAGCAGCAGCAGCAGCAGCAGCAGCAGCAGCAGCAGCAGCAGCAGCAGCAGCAGGAGGGGTGCGTGTGTTACTCGGAGACGGAGTTTGCTGCTGAGCTGCGTGCTGCAGTGGGGCACTGTTTGCTGCGGCTCGGGCGGCAGCAAGAAGCGCTGCATGCATTTGAAAGAGCAGCAGCACTGAGCAGCCGCTGCAGCAGCGCGCTTGCTGCAGCTGCGCTGCTGCAGGGCGACAGCCGCACAGCAGCAGGGCTGCAGCAGCAAAACGAGCTGCTGCTGCAGGCGCACCTCGCGGACCCCAGCGACCCCGCCGTGCTGCTGCAGCTCTGCGGCAGGCTCGTGCTGCTGCAGCAGCAGCAAACTGCCGAGCTGCTGCTGCAGCAGATTTGGGTCCCCCCCCACTGCGGCCACTTGGTGGCTGAGGCCAGCTACCTGCGGGGCTTGCTGCTGCAGCAGCGCGGGGAAGCAGCAGCAGCGCTGAACGAGTTTGCTGCTGCCTGCTGCCGCACGGGGCTCCATGCAGCAGCAGCTTTTCATGCTGCTGAATGTGCTGTTGCTCTCAAACAAGGCCAAGAGGCCCAGCTAGCTCTTGCTGCTGTGCTGCGGCTGCTGCCCCGCTGCACTGAAGTCCTCGTGCTGCAGGCTTTCGCGCTGCTGGCGGAAGCTGACACCCTCGCTGACCAGTACCTTGCTGCTGCGCTGCAGCAGCAGCAGCAGCAGCAGCGGCAGCAGAGGGAGGCGCACGAAGACGCGGCGGCCATGCAGGTCGACGGACACGAGCACAGGCACACCCAGCAGCAGCAGCAGCAGCAGCGAGCCACCGAAAGGGCAAAGCAGCAGCAGCAGCAGCAACAGCAGCAGCAGCAGCAAGAGATGCTGGAGCCCTCCCAAACGGGCGTGCGCGCCGCGAGGCACTTGCAGCTGCATGCAGAGGCTCTGCTGCTGCTGCAGCGAGCAGCAGCAGCAGACCCTCACCGGCTAAATGTGCTGCTGGCAATTTGCCGCTGCTGCGAAGTGCT
Source organism: Eimeria tenella (assembly GCF_000499545.2). NCBI lineage: Eukaryota > Apicomplexa > Conoidasida > Eucoccidiorida > Eimeriidae > Eimeria > Eimeria tenella. The sequence continues at coordinate 11,631 of NW_013541510.1, forward strand.
GCTGCTCGGCGGCGGCCAGCAGCAACAGGAGCAGCAGCAGCGCGAGCTGCTGCTGCAGGCCCTCAACGCCTACGACGCCCTACTCGACGCCGTCTACCTCCAGCAGCAGCAGCAGCAGCAGCAGCAGGTGCTGCTAAGGGACAAAGTGGAGGCCTTCTTGAATGCCGGGTGTCTCCCCTTGGGGGCGCTGCATAATTACGGCTGTCTCCTTTTAGCAGCAAATAGAGCAGCAGAAGCACAGAGGCTGCTTGCTGCTCTCTTGCTGCACCTTTGCTGCCACAACAGCGCCAAGCAGCAGCAGCAGCAGCAGCAGCAGGCGCTTGGGGAAAAGGCAAGCGCACACGATGCTGCAGGAGACGCACCCCGCAGCAGCAGCAGCAGCAGCAGGAACGGCAGCAGCAGCAGCAGCAGCAGCAGCGACGGCGATGCTGCCCTTGCTGCACTCTGCTGCTTCAATTTGTGTCTCTGTTTATCTGCACTGGGCGCTCACTCGCAGCTGTCTTTGCTGCTGCGTTTCCTTGCGTCTCCTCCAGCAGCAGCAGCAGCAGCAGCAGCAGGCGGTGCTGCAGGCACGCCAGCAGCTTTGGGGATCGCAGCAGCTGCGGAGTCCCCTGCGTCGCAGCGTTCGCCGGCAGCCGCAGCAGCAGCAACGGGACCAGCAGCAACAGCAGCAGCAGCAGCAGCAGCAGAGATCTGGGATGAGGACGAAATGGCAGCGCTGCGGCCTTCAGTGCTGCGGTGTCTCCTAGTTCATTTGGAGTTGCTGCTGCCGCTGCCGCTGCGGCAGCAGCTGCAGCAGCTGCAGCAGCTGCTGCGCATGCAGCTGGCGCTGCAGCGGGGCTCCCTCTACGGGGCCAACTTCGCCGCCGAGGCCTTCATCCGCAGCAGCAGCAGCAGCAGCAGCAGCAGCAGCAGCAGCAGCAAAGCAGACCTGGCCCTGGCTTGCCTTTTTGCTGCTTCCTTTCAGCTCAGCGCCGGCCGCCACGAGCGCGCGCTGCAGCTGGTGCAGCGGGCGCTGGAGGTGCAGGACCCAGCAGCAGCAGCAGCAGCAGCAGATAAGGGCAGCAGCAGCAGCAGCAGCAAAAAGAAGAAGAGCAGCAGCGCCAAGAGACCCAGGGACCCCATGGCGCTTTCATTTCTTGCTGCTATTCACTTCGCGAGAGCCAAACGCCTTTTTGCTGCAGGCCACCCCAAGTAAACCCTAAACCCTAAACCCTAAACCCTAAATCCAAACCCTACGCCCCAATCCTAAAGCTTAGCGGCGCGTTATGACGCGGAGCCTCTATAACTCGGTGGTTGCTGCAGCTTGTGCTGCTGCTGCTGCTACCTTGTTGCTAATGGAAACCCAGTACCAGCAGCGACAGCCTCAGCAGCAGCAGCAGCAGCAGCTACAGCCTCAGCAGCAGCATCAGCAGCAGCAGCAGCAGTCTTACGTGACCGCTCCAGCCCCAGCACATCCTCCAACGAAGGAAGTGCACCTGTCGCTCTCACGACTGCTGCTGCTGCTGCTGCTGCCTTTGCTGCTGCTGCTGCTGCTGCTGCTGCTTGTAGGGCCAACGAGGCGTTTGCGGAGTTTCGCTACAGCTGCTGCCTCGCGCTGCAGCCGCCCTTTCTGGGCAATGCGCATGCAGCTTTGGGGCTGGGGGTTTGGATGGCTTACCAGGGACTGACAGTAAGCAGCAGCAGCAGCAGCTGCTGCTGCTGCAGCAGGAGCAGCGGCTGCGGCTGCTGCTTCTGCTGTGGCAGAAGCGGTTGCAGCAGCAGGGGTAGTGCAGGCGTCCGTAGCTTTGTGTTTCTGCTGCTGCTGCTGCTGCTGCCTGTCAGGCGCAGCAGCAGCACTGGCACCGCGTAGAGATGAGGCCGCACAAGGGACTAAAGCAGCAGCAGCAGCAGCAGCAGCAAATAAAAAGTAACGAAGCAACAGCAGCAGCAGCAGCAGTAGCAGCAGCAAGTAGATGATAATGAAGCAGCAGCAGCAACAGCAAATACAGAATAAAAGGCAACGGTAGTAGGGGTAGGGGGTGATAAAAGAGTGAAAAAGCAGCAGAAGCAGCAAATACCAAAGCAGCAACTCGAGCAGCAAACGAGACAAAGCAGCAGCAAAAGCGGCAGCACAAGCAGCAGCAAAAGCAGCAGCAAAGCAGCAGCAAGTAGCCCTTTTTCCTTCTGTCTTCTCACCGGCTAGCTGGCCCTAGTCCCAGCAGCAGCTAAGACAACTGCAGCATCAAAAGCTGCAGCAGAAGCGGCATCGAGAGCAGCAGCAGCAGCAGCAGTTAGCGCCTTCTGCTGGCTAGCTTCAGCCGCAGCAGCAGCAGCAGCCGCAGCAGCTCGTGCTTGCTGCGAGCTGCTGCTGCTTCCAGCCTAGCAGCTGCCTGTCCTCACCCCCAGCAACCGCCCCACCACCCCACTGCCGCTGCAGCAGCAGCCGCAGCAGCAGCAGTAGCAGCAGCAGCAGCAGCAGCAGCAGCGTGTGGGGTGTGCGTTGCGCGCAGCGAGCGGCGCTGAGCAGCTTCCGGCGAGTGCTGGAGTCCAGGCCGCCGCGCAGCAGCAGAGGGTTTGTGTCTTTCAATTTGGGTTTGCTGCTGGCAGCTGCTGCTCTTGCTGCTCGAACTGACATTGTCCCTGGGATCGACGTCTCCAAAGCCGATCCCAGCAAGCTCAACCGGGTACTGCTGCTGCTGCTGCTGCTGCCGCGGCGGCGGTGGTCGCTGCGGGCTGCTGCTGCGTTCGCCGTGGGCTGCTGCTGCTGTTGCTGCTCTTGTCGCTGCGTGCTGCTGCTGCTGCTGCTGCGGTTGCTCTGGGGAAGCTGCTGCTGTCGATGGGGCTGCTGCTGATGTTGCTGCGGCTGCTCGGATGAGATTTGGTTCTTGTTGCTGCTGTGTCCTGCTGCTGTTGCTGCTGCTGTGGATGGGATGCTGCGGCTGCTAGAAAGGAATAGAAGGGATAGCTGCTGCTGCTGCTGCTGCAGGCCTTATTTTATTTTTTGTCAGCAATGGATGCCTTACCCACAGAAAGAGATATTTACCTGGCCATAGGGCGGCTTTTCCATGACTGCGGTGTACGTACACCTCAACACTCTTCGTAGGGTTTAGGGTTTGGGGTGTACGTACACCCCAAACCCTAAACCCTAGCGAAGAGTGCAGCAGCAAAATGCAGCGGGAGGGTCCAGCAGCGAAAAGCTTCCTACTTGAATTCCCAAGGGCTGTTGTGTATTTATTCTAAGGGACTTAGGGTTTAGGGTTTAGGGTTTAGGGTTT
>NW_013541510.1:14987-21954 GCF_000499545.2 Eimeria tenella
TAGGGTTTAGGGTTTAGGGTTTAGGGTTTATGCCGCAGTTTTTCATGGCGGGCATTGAGTTGATGCAAATTGCCCAGAGGCGGTGGCCGCGAGACGTCCGCTTCGTATACAACATTGTAAACCCTAAACCCTAAACCCCAAACCCTAAACCCCAGACGCTAAACCCTAAACCCTAAAGTCGAGAGACGGCTGCAGAACGTGGATGGCCAGACACCAGAGATTATGGGATTTGCATTTCTCTGTCTTGGGGCAGATTTCAGGGTTTAGCGTTTAGGGTTTAGGGTTTAGGGTTTAGGGTTTTATACCCCTTTTTCGCCCCTTTTTGTTTGTATTGTCTTCTTTTAATTAACGGCCATTAACTCCTTTTGCTCTTTTTCTTTTGCCATTCAGCTTTTCGTGTTTTTTCATTTTATTTTTTGGATTCTTTTGTCATTTTGTCTTTTTAATTCTGTTTAATTCTCTTTTCAATTCTTTTCTTTTAGATCCCTTCAACTCCCCTTTTTGTTCTTTCCTTTACTTCTCCAAACCCTCGGAATTCTTTTTCTTTCTCTCCATTCAAACCCTCGGAGTCCCTTTTTTCTCCTTATCCCTCTTAAGTGCCCCCAAACCCTAAACCCTAAACCCTAATTTGTGGTTTGCGGTTTCAGGGTTTTCTGTGCGACTGCTTCCAAACGAAAGCGCTGGGGCTTCGGGGGCAGCTGGAGTCTGCGGTGTTCGTACACCTCGTGAAACACGTCACTGAGTTGCTGCTCTTTTCTTCTCGCCGAAGCAAAACAATAAAAGCCATTTTCGACCCTTCTAGCCAAGCTCTCAGCGCTCCCCTCAGACTCCAGGCCAAACTAGGCAAACCCTAAACCCTAAACCCTAGACGCGTGTTTTGACCCCTCTAGCCTCAAAAACCAGCTCGCCAAACCCTATACCCTAAACCCTAGTAAACCCTAATACCGCGAAAGCACGAAAGGCCGCAAGCAGCAAACCCTAGGACTAAATTTCATGGATGACACAAGCGGCAAACCCTAAACCCTAGAGAAGTAAACGGCGGAGGCTAGAAACCCTAAACCCTAGCACATCACGGAGCAGCGGCTCTAAACCCTAAACCCTTTTCAAGCCGCCTGCAAATCTGCATTAATTCGTTTTCTTCTGTCGGGGTACTGGACGACTAGGGTTTAGGGTTTAGGGTTTAGGGTTTGGTGTCCGCAGAGTTCCGCCCATTGTCTATATTGGGGGGAGAGGAGGGCCCGAAGCCCCTGGTAGCAGCAGCAGCAGCAGCAGCAGCAGCAGCAGGTTTCCCCTTTTGCTACAACAGCGACGGCCGGCCGCTGCCCCCATCCGGCTCAGCAGCAGCAAAATCAGAAGCAGCAGCAGCAGCAGCAGCAGCAGCAGGCCTCAGCGGGGGCCCCCCAGGGGGCCCCCCAGGGGGGCCCCCCGCGGGGCCCCTAGGGGGGCCCCTGGGGGGCCCCACAGTTGTGGTGGTGCCCCCAGAAGGTATTGAAGAAGTTCCTGCTGCGCATGCACAGGCGGGGCCCCATCAAGTTTCTAGAGATAGAGTGCTGCATCATATAAATAGAATGATGCCAATATTGGAGCTGCGGTGGCTGACGCAGCAGCGGGAGCAGCAGCAGCAGCGGCAGCAGCAGCAGCTGCTGCTGCAGCAGCAGCAGGAGGAGCAGCGGCGCATGCAGCAGGAACAGCTGCTGCTGCAGGAGAGGGAGGTGCAGCAGCAGCTAGCGGAAGAGGCCAAGCAAATTGCTGCTTCGCTGCCGCTGCGCCCGGCCCCCGAGAACCTGAAGCAGCAGCAGCAGCAGCAGCAGCGGAGAGGAGTGCAGCAGCAGCAGCAGCAAAAACGGAAGCAAAAAGAAACTGACAACTTCATTGATGACTCAATAGAAGGGGCCCTGAGCGAAGCAGATGACGAGCTGCCGAGACACCGCAGAAGCAAAGGCAGCAGCAGCAGCAGCAGCAAAAAGAAAAAGAAGCAAAAGAAGAGGAAGCGCAGCAGCAACAGGGAGCAGGAGGGCGACGCTGCAACAGACGAAGACGCAGAAGCAGCAGCGGAGCAGCAGCAGCAGCAGCAGCAAGAGGAACGCCCCAGCAGCAAGAAAAAGGCTCGCAGGCTGCTGCGGCTGGCTGCTCGGGACCCCGAAGATGACACCGACTTTGCAGCAGCAGCAGCAGATGGGGATGAAGCAGCAGCAGCAGCAGCAGCAGAGGGGGACGATGCTGCAGCAGCAGATGGAGACGCAGCATCAGCAGCAGCTGATGGGGACGAAATATCCGCAGCAGCAGAAGATGGAGGCGAAGCAGCAGAAGCTGCAGAAGATGGAGAGGAAGCTGCAGCAGCAGCAAATGGAGCCGAAGCAGCTACTGCATCACAGAGCCAAGCAGCAGCAGCAGCAGCAGCAGCAGATCCACCAACCCACTTACTGAAGCGTCCCCGCGACTTCGAGACTGACGAAGAAGAGTCCGATGCGTTAGGTGGAGCAGCAGCAGCAGAGCAAGAAGCAACAGCAGCAGCAGCAGCAGCAGAGGGCAGCGAAGGCAGCAGCGACTCAGAAAACTCCCACGATAGAAAGCGCCGCAAGAAACGCAAAAAGCACAAACGGAAGAAGCAGCAGCAGCAGCAGCAGCAGCAGGAGAGAGAGGCCTATGAATCCGACTGAGTCTTCCAGGGGGCACGAAGCAGCAGCAGCAGCAGCTGCTGCTGCTGCTGTTGCTGCTCCCGCTATTGCTGCTCCTTTGGAAGCAACACCAGCAGCAGCTCTAGTTATCTACCGGTGCAGTCTGCGTGCAGCAGCAGCCAAGGAGCAACGCTGCAAGACGCAGTAGCAGCAGCACCAGCTGCTGCTGCTGCTGCAGCAACACAAGCAGCAGCTGCGTGGCCCGCGATTGGTGCTGCTTCTGTGTCCTTGCTGCTGCTACTGCTTTGCTTGTGCTTCTGCTGCAGCAAAGTTTTCTTAACCAGCAGCAGCAAGGGCCCTGGGGCGGCCCGCAGTGGCTGCAGAACCACACAGGGGCTGCAGCAGCAGCAGCAGCAGCAGTGCTGTGGCTGCAGCAGCAGCAGCAGCAGTGCTGCACTTTTGGCCACTGCTGATTTGGGTGTATAGGCAGGTCTCGCCTTCAGTGCAGCAGCAGCGCAGCCGCTGCTGCTGCCACGAACTGCAAGAACTTGAATGGAATTAAAATGTTTTTTATAAAACCAGAATGTAAATTTACACTTTAATTAGTTTTAGCTTTTATATTTACACTTTATTCACTTTTCGCTGATGAAACAAATCCAATTTATATTTATTTGCTCTTTTTGCACAGAGCTTTCTGCCCAGGCCGCCCGTGAGCTTCTTTAATTGGTTTTATGCAAATAAATAAATGAATAATGATCAAATAAATTATAAATAAATTCAAAACAGTCAAGACATTAATGTGTGGAGATAAAGTGGAGCAGGTGGAGATACGCCCGAGAAGACCAGGAGCTCGACACAGCCAAGCGCGCGGTGTCTGTACAGCTCCGCTGTATCCAGCGAAACAGAAGATTCAATAAAATTGAGAACATCAATTAATTTAAATTGTATTTTTATTTCAAAAAATAGCCAAGCTATACTGGCATCTGCCGAACGACAGCAGCAGCAGCAGTTGCTGCTGCTGCTGCTCCTGCTGCTCCTGCTGCTGCAGGAAGGGCACACCATAACTAATGCAGCATTTTAAATTCAATACTTTGAAAATAATAATGTTTAATGTTTATTATATAGGCTACTTGCTGCAATAACAACAACCCCACCCAGCAACCACCACCTCCCCTTGGCCTTGGGGGCCCCGCTGCTGCTGCTGCTGCTGCTGCAGGTTAAAAACAGCAAGAAATAAAAGTTGTTTCTTTTCTTCTCTTCTTGGTTTAAACTGGTCGGGGGCCTATGTCTGGGATGTAAGGCTCAGGGTTCTAGTGTTCAAGTGTTCAGGGTTTGGGGTTTAGGGTTTAGGGTTTAGATCTGTACAAGCCGCATACAGGGGCCCCCTCTCCCGCGTTTGCTGGGGAGCCTGTGAGCCCACGGAGGCCCCAAGGTCTTGCTGCTGTAAAGTTTCTGCTGCTGCTGCTGCAACAGCAGCAGCAACGGCAACGACGACAGCAGCAGCAACAGCAACAACAGCAGCAGCAGCAACAACAACAGCAGCAGCAGCAGCAACGGAAGAATCAGGCCCAGCACTACTACGGGATTTGTGGCCTAGCCGACAGTAGCATTAGCTGAGCCAGTAGCCAGCATCTGCAGCAGCAGCAGCCGCGACAGCAGCAGCTGCTGCAGCGGCAGCAGCTGCTGCAGCAGCAGCAGCAAATGCCGCGGCAGCCGCTGGCCTCTCCTGTGCTGCTGAACTGCTCCGTGGGTTTGGTCTCAGTGCAGCGGGGAGGCCACCAGTACCTCACAGTAGAGGAAGCACCAGCAGCAGCAGCAGCAGCAACAGCAGCAGCAGCAGCAGGTCGCCTTGGCGGCTTTACGCCTAGACCCACAGCAGCAGCAGCAGCAGCAGCAGAGGCCCCATGCGTCGTGTCTGCAAGCCCTCCATTCCCGAGCAGCCCCCGCAGCAAGCTGCTGCTGCTGCCCACCTACCCAGCGTACCACAAAGCAATCAGCAGCAGCAGCAGCAGCAGCAGCAGCACACAGGGCCCTTCCTGCTGCAGCCATGGCACTGAAGTGCTGCTCGCCTTTTTGGGGCCCCCAAAGGGGGAAGCAGCAGCAGCTCTGTGGCTGCTGGGGGCGGGGGGCCCCCAGGGCCCCACACCTAAAGTCGTATACTCTACTGCAGCAGAACCTGCAGCAGCAGCAGCAGCAGCAGCAGCAGAGCTCAGCAGGAGGACGCATGCGCGGCAGGAGTGGGGCCCTGGGACGCCAGTGGTAGCGAAGCAGATATGTCCTGCTGCAGCAGGATCTGCAGCAGCAGCAGCGGCAGCAGCAGCAGCAGCAGCAGCAGACTCGCGCCTGCGCTGGAAGCTGCTGCGCCCCTCAATGCTGCCGGCCCACATGTTGCCGCAGCGGCTGCAGCAGCAGCAGCAGCAGCAGCACGAGGATGTGCTGCTGCAGCAAGGGGAAGAGTTAGTGCTGCTGAACCAGAAGACGCAGGAGTTCTTGTCGCTGCAGCTGCTAGTGAAGCCGCAGCAGCTGTTGCTGCAGCAGCAGCAGCAGCTGCTGCAGCGCCGAGTTTGTCTTGTAGGGTCTCTCTCTTTCGACTCCCCGCCTGAGCATCGCGCAGCAGCAGCAGCAGCAGCAGCCGCTGCTGCTGCTGCTTCTGGGGTGTACGTACACTGCGGCTGGCGCATAGAGAAAGCAGGACTTCCAGAGTGCGGCCTTCCGCTGTCTAGATTTGCTGCTGCGCTGCTGGCCCCCAGCCCCTGGGATGCTGCTGCTGCAGCAGCAGAAGTGTGGGGCAGCAGCACGGTGGCTGCTGTGCTGCAGCAGCATGGGCTGGCTGCTGCTGCCGCTGCAGTGCCGCCGGCGGCGCCGCTGCCCATGGAGGAGCAGCAGGAGCTGCTGCTGCAGCGCAGCAGCAGCAGGCCCGAGCCCGACTTCGCTGCTGCAGTCAACTGGGGGCCGCAGCAGCTAGCAGCAGACTGGCTGCTGCTGCCGCATGCAGCAAGGGAGCGGCTGCTGCTGGAAGAGCTGCTGTCGCTGCTGCTGGGCGTTGACGGCGTGCTGCTGCGGGTGGTGCAGCAGCCGCTGCAGGGGGAGGAGGAGCAGCAGCTTGCTGCGCTGCAGCAACAGCAGCAAGACCTGCTGCTGCAGCAGGCTGGCCGCGCGGAGCCGCGCCCCCGCCAGCAGCAGCAGCAGCAGCAGCAGCTGCAGCTGCTGGAGCAGCACGAGTATGACCTCAACAGCAGCAGATGCTGCCTCCCCCCGCTGCCGCGCTTTTCTGTGTGGCTGCATCCGCTGCTGCAGCAGGAGGGGGGCCCCCCAGGGTCTGCAGCAGGGGGCCTCCAGTGTTTGCTGCAGCAGCTAGCAGCAGCAGCAGCAGACGTGCGGCTGCTGCTGCATGCGCAGCAGGTGGCAGGCAGCAGAGTCGAAGAAATGGGAGCTGTGGGGGCTGCTTTTGTTGCTGCTGCTGGGGGGTTTCTCAACGAATTAGGGTTTAGGGTTTGCTGCTGGGAAGCGGGGGTGCGGCAGGGGACTTTGTCGCTGCAGGGTTTGCGTGCTGCTGCTGCTCCTGCTGCAGCGCTTGCTGCTGCAGCAGCAGAAACTGTCCGCTGCTGCTGGGGGCTCAGGGGCGGGGCCCTCCTCAATGCTGTGGAAGCAGCAGCAGCAAGACTTCCTGCTGGAGACTCCGCCAGGCAGCTGCTGCTGCTGCTGCAGCAGCAAGCCATGAGCCCCCTGGCCCACTGCCTGCGGCGCTGGCTGCTGCGGGGAGAAATCCAAGACACCTACAGAGAGTTCTTCATTCGGTAAACCCTAAACCCTAAACCCTAAACCCTAAGCTTGGGCGCCGGGGGGTGGTTCATCACTCCGCGGTGTAGCGCCTAGGGCTCCGAATTTAGGGTTTAGGGTTTGAGGTTTAGGGTTTAGGGTTTAGGGTTTAGGGTTTTGGCGCAGGGACAGGACGGAGCAGACGCGCGATCCCCTTACGGCGGAGTCTGGAGACAGCTGCAGTAAGGCAACCTAACTGCTGCTGCGGCTGCTGCCTCTGCTGCTGCTGCTGCTGCCTCTGCTGCTGCGGCTGCTGCTGCTGCGGCTGCTGCTGCTGCTGCTGCTGCTTGTGCACTTCTGTAGGTTTTGCTGCTGCAGCAGGTGCTGATGGTTATTTCCTTTGGCGCTGCGGCGCCGCAGTTGCTGCTGCCCTGGACCAGGAGCCTTCACCGACCCTGCTGTTGCTGCTGCTGCTGCTGCTGCTGCTGCAGGTGGTTTGGGACAGTGGCCGTGGGAGTGGCAGGAGCGCTTCACCATAGAAGGGACTTCTGTGCCGCAGCACTTAAAGCCTGTGGCGCAGCTGCTGCTGC
>NW_013541510.1:22054-57025 GCF_000499545.2 Eimeria tenella
CTTCTGCAGCGCCTGCAGCCCCTGCACCTGCGAGGCAGGGGAGATGTTTTTGCTGCTTTTTTGGAATCGTGCGATCCCGCGACAGATCCGCTGCAGCACCAGTTTGCTGCTGCTGCTGCTGCTGCTGCTGCTGCTGGTCGCAGCCTCGAGATGCAGCAGCAGCAGCAGCAGCAGGTCCTGCAACAGGTACATGTCTTGGAAGCCCGCATGGATGCCGCCATAAGAAGCGTCACTGAATATGAATGGTGAATATCTGCTGCTGCTGCAGCTGCTGCTGTTGCTGTTTCTGCTGCTGTCAGGTCTTTGCTGTTGCTGTTATTCGTGGTGCAGTGCTGTGTTGCTGTTGCTGCTGCTGAAGTTCGGTTGGCTGCTGGCTGCTGCTGCACCCCCGCTTGGGAAGAAGTTCGCTCGTGTCGCTGCTGTAGCCCATCCTTTTGCTGCTGCTGCAGTGACGCCGTTGCTGCTGCTGCTGCTGCTGCTGCTGCAGGCTGTGCGACGATTTGTCGCTGTCTGTGCACCCCATCGCCAGCCTTTCCGAAGCAGCACAGCTGCTGCACCGGGCAGCAACAAAGCCACAGCTGTATGCACAGCTGATTGCTGCTCCCCGGGTGTCGCAGCAGCAGCTGCAGCAGCAGCTGCAGCAGCAGCCCGTGGACCTCGGGCTCACAGGTCAGAGCTTAGGGTTTAGGGTTTAGGGTTTAGGGTTTAGAACTTAGTTTTCCCACGGCGGCGTTGGAGTTGCTGGGCCTGTTGCTGCTGCACCTGGTGCTGCAGCCGGCCAAGCTGCTGCTGCAGCTGCACGGGCTACTAAGGCCCCTGCTGCTGCTGCTGCTGCTGCTGCTGCTGCAGACATCTACCGCCGCCTGTGTCTCAGCCTGAACTGCCGCGGGCCTCTGCGGCTGCTGTTCTCTCGAGAGACAATTGCAATTTACCAGCTGGTCTACAGAGAGCTGCTGCAGCTGCACTTGGCTAGCCGCCAGCTAGCGCTAGTTTGGCGAGACCTCCTCAAGACCAAGGTCTGCTGCTGCTGCTGCTGCTGTTCTTGCTGCTCGAGCTGCTGCTGCCGCTGTTCTTGCTGCTTGAGCTGCTGCTGCTGCTGTTCTTGCTGCTCGAGCTGCTGCTGCTGTTCTTGCTGTTCGAGATCCTGCTTCTGTTGTTGGTGCTTGAGTTGCTTCTGCTGTTGCTGCTTGAACTGCGGTTTCTGTTGTTGCTGCTCGAGCTGCTGCTGCTGCAGCGCGCACTGCTGCTGCAGCAGCAAGGCTTGCTGCTGCGTTGCTGCTTCCTTCAGGACCTCTTTGGCCTCAGACATTCTGGCTCTCACTTTCGGGCAGCGCTGAAGACAAGAGGGCAAATGGCCTACTTCGTGTCTTGTTTGCTTTCCTACGTTTCCAACGATGTAAACCCTAAACCCTAAACCCTAAACCCTAGTGCTTCGGTCTCGGGCCAGCGACTGCCGGCGAGGCCCAGCGTGCGAGGTGTGTGAGTGGAAATACACTTCAAACCAAAGGCCGCCGTTTCCTGCTGCTGCTGCTGCTGCTGCTGCTGCCGCTGCTGCTGCAGGTGGTGGACGTGGAGTTCGGGCGGTTTCTTTCCTTTTGCTGCCGCGGGCGCCCGAGCGCGGAGCTGCTGCAGCAGCAGCACTTGGAGTGCATGCGCTGCATCAGCAGCGGCTGCTTCTTGGGAAGCCCCACAACTTTGCAAAGTCTGAACAAAACTTTGGCAGTCATTTTGACCTTTGCTGTCCATACACTCAAGTTCTCCACGCTGGCCACCAGGCCGCAGCTGCTGGGGGCTACTGCAGCAGCGCCTGCTGCAGCAGCCGCACGCGACAGCGAAGCGCATGCTGCAGCGCAGCAGCAGCAGCAGCGGCTGCTGCAGCAAAAACGCAGAGACAACAGGCTGCAGTGCTTCCGCTGCGCAGTGGAAGCCACGGGCTTTGGCTCGATGGTCCGCACAGCCCACGCAGCTTTCGTCAGCAGCCAAAAAGAGTTCGTAGGTAAGTGCAGCACCAGCAGCAGCAGCTGCTGCTGCTGCAGCAGGAGCAGTAGTACCTGCAGCAGTGACAGCGGCGGCTGGTATTTTCGAGCCTGCAGCAGCTGCCACACGTGGCGCAGCAGTGTCAGGAGAGCAGCGCGAAGCAGAGGCGGCTTGAGCAGCAGCAGCGGCAGCAGCAGCAGCAGCAGGGATTTGCTGTGGAGTGTGTGCGTGTGGTGCTGCAGCTCGGCTGTTCAGGCTGGTGCAGGGGTCCACTGGTTCTGCTGCTGCTCATTTGCTGCAGCGCCTCGAAATGGCCTTAGCAGCAGGAGACAAACAAGGGACTTCTGGAGTCTCTTCGCCTCTGGGCACAACGCCGCGTTACGAGCTGCACAAGGCTCTTTCTGCTGCTGCTGCTGCGCCTGCTGCGGCTCCTGCTGCTGCTGCGCCTGCTGCTGAAGAGGCCGCTGCAGCAGCAAATGCCGCTAGACTCAGAGCCGCGGCGACACTCGGATGCGTCAGCCCCCGCAGCGCGACGGGCTCCGCAGCAACAGCAGCAGCAGCAACAGCAGCAGCAGCAACAGCAGCAGCAGCAACAGCAGCAAAAGCAGCAACAGCAACAGCAGCGACAGATTCAGCAGCAACAGCAACGCCCCCGTACTCCCTACCGACGCCATCTAGAGAGAGGCCGGTGCTTCTCTCCTCGCTGCACCAGCAGCAGCAGCAACAGCAGCTGCAACAACTGCAGCAGCACCACGAGAAACAGCAGCAGCAGCAGCAGCAGCAGCATTCAAGCACTACATCTGCAATGCAGCAGCTGCTCCACATGAGGCAGCAACAACTGCAGGAGCAGCAGCAGCGACATCACGAGCAGCAGCGCCAGCCCCAAAGTCAGCAGCAACAGCAGCAGCAGCAGCAGCAACAGCCGCAGCAGCCCCGCTTCCCGAGGGCTCCAAGAACAGCAGGTCCATCGACACTGCAGCGAACTGCGAGCGCAGCAGCCACAGCTGCAGCTGCTTCATCTCGTGGATTTGATTCGGGTCTAAAGGGCAGCAGCAGCAGCAGCAGCAGCAGCAGCAAGACAGGGTGGCCCACTCCTCCGAGGCCTGCTGCTGGAGCAGTAGAGACGGCTGCAGCTGCTTGCGCCCGCAGCAGCAGCGTGACAGCAGCCACAGCAGCTGGCAGGGGCTACAGCAGCAGCAGCAGATACAGTCTCGGGCAGCAGCAACAGCAGCAGCAGCTGTTGCAGCGTGGAGCTGGCACTGGACCCAGCAGTAACGGCAGCAGAAGGCCCCCCCTGTCCCACAGCAGCAGCAACAGCAGCTTTGTCAGCGGCTCCGACACAGACGACGAGAGCCACAACACGGCAGCAGCAGCAGCAGCAGCAGCAGCAAGAACAGCGCCTGCTGCTCAGGTGGAAACAGACGCAGCAACAGAAGAAGCTTGGAGCGATGCTCCTACTGAGCAAAGTGACCTGGAGCTAGATGCTGCAGCGCAGCAGCAGCGGCAGCAAAACTTGCTGCAGCAGCGGCGGCAGCAGCTGCCCCCCATGCAGCCAACGCCGCTAGCCCAGGCCCAGGCGATGCTCCGACGGCTGCAGCACCAATGACAGCTAGCTAGCTAGCTAGCTAGCTAGCTGGCAGCTAGCTAGCTGGCTACCAAGCCATATGGCTAGTTAGCTAGATAAATAGCTAGCTAGCTAGCTAGCTAGCTAGCTAGCTGGCCGGCAGCTAGCTAGCTGGCTACCTAGCTATGTGGCTAGTTAGCTAGATAAATAGCTAGCTAGCTAGCTAGCTAGCTAGCTGGCTGGCAGCTAGCTAGCTAGTTACCTAAGCCGACACCTGAAGGCAGGTCGGCGGCCCTCTCTTGTTGAACATGCGGCGAAGCTGCCGCCAACTAAACTCGCCCTCAGCTAGCTAGCTAGCTAGCTAGCTGGCTAGCTAGCCTGCAAGCTAGTTGGCTAGCTAACTAGCTAGCTAGCTATTTTGCTTCCTCGACGGCTACATAGCCAGCAGCAGTCTTTGGCGATTCACTTCAGCGCAGCAGCAAAGCTAGCCAACTAGCTGTTTCCTGTTAGCTCGCGCTACTGAGTAGTAGCTGTGGCTAGCTAGCTAGCCAAGGCCAGCTGCGCCAGCGCTACGGAACAGCAGCTGCAGCAGAAATAACAGCAGCTGCTGCTGCTGCAACAGCAGCAGCTAGTCCGCAGCGCTCTTTCGCTGGGGCCCATGGGTAAATTTGTTTGCTGGCCCCGGCGAGACGGCCGGCCAGCTAGCTAGCTAGCTAGCTAGCTGGCAGCTTCAACCCTTGCTAGCTAGCTAGCTAGCTGACAGCTTCAACCCTTGGCTAGCTAGCTCGCTAACTAGCTAGCTTGCGAGCTAGTCAGCTAGACCCTTCGCTAGCTAGCTATCCAGCTTCCTTGTTGGTTAGTTAGGTCGACCCTTGGCTAGCTAGCTAGCTAGCTAGCTAGCCATTTCGCTGCAGTGCCCGAGCCAAGGAAAGGGTCTATTGCGCCAGCTGGCCAGTTCGGCAGGGCCCCTGCTAGCGAGCCAGCTAGCTAGCGAGCCAGCTAGCTAGCTAGCCAGCTAGCTAGCTAGCCAGCTAGCTAGCCAGCTAGCTGGCTAGCTAGCTAGCTAGCTAGCTGCAAGGCAGCGCGAACTCAGTTGTCAAACGCCTCAGTGTACGTCTCGTCCCAGGTGTACTTCAAAAGCGGCGTTTCCTGCAGGTCAGAGCCAGCGACAAATCAGCAGCAGCAGCAGCAGCAGACAAACAGCAGCAGCAACAGCAGCAGCAGATAAACATATATAAGGGGAAACGAAAAGCAACAGAGAGAACTAGTTACACCAGAATATCGCAGCCACAGGCAGCAGCACTCCGAAGCGCAGCAGCGCGGCGAGACAGCAGCAGCCGCAGCCACTCCAAAGCAGCAGCAGCATGAGCAGCAAAACCAGCAACACCAGCACCCTCAGCAGCAGCAGCAGCAGCAGAGGCACCAACAGCAGCAGCAGCACCCGCAGCAGTAGCAGCGCCACCACCACCACCAGCACAGCACCACCACCACCACCACAACAGCAGCAGCAGCACCACAACCACCGCCAGCAGCCCAGCAACAGCAGCACCACCACCACAACCGCAGCAGCAGCAGCACCACCACCACCACAGCAGCAGCAGCAGCAGCAGCAGCGGACGAGGCACTGGTGGAGGGGCGTGGGTTTGTCCATGATGCAGGGAATGTAAAGGCCCATCACGGGAATGCAAGTCCCGTCGCGGAGCCTCGTGTGCATTTTGCCCAGCTGCGCGTCCATGAGGTGCAGCACGCGGTGCGCGAGGTCGTCGGTTTCTTTGAAACGCACCGGCTGCAGCAGCAGCAGCAGCAGCAGCAGCAGCAGCAGCAGCAGCGGAGGCGGCAGCGGCAGTGGGAGAGGGGGCACGGGCGGGCGGGGAGCGCGTGCGCGCGTGTCTGCTGCGCGCGACGTGGCAGCTAGCAGCTGCTAAACGTGCACAGCACCGTGAGACTGCTGCTGCTGCTGCTGCTGCAGCGCTTGCTACTCCAGCAGCAGCAGCAACGCACCAGCAAGGGGACACAGGGAAAAACAGCCACCACACCGAAAGCTGCAAAGCTACTGCAGCAGCCGCTATAGAACTAGCAGCAGCAGCAGCAGCACCTGCAGCAGCAGCCTTGACAACGGCAGCCCTGAAGCCACGGCAATTGTCACGGCAGCAACAACAGCCAGAGCAGCAGCAGCACCGCCAGCAACAGCCGACGTCCACCAGCAGCAGCAGTAACTGCCGGAGTAGCAGCAGCGGCAGCAGCAGCAGCTGCAGCAGCAGCAGCAGCAAGCATGCTCACAACCACGCGTCCAAGGCAGAAGTTGGTTTCCTCGATGAGCCACTCGTCGTTCTTCTTCAGCAGCTGATCAGAAGTCACTTTCTGGCCCTGGTAGCTCCCGAAGGGCCTCACAGAGGCCCCAAGGGCCCCCAGGGTCTTTGCAGCTTTCAGGGGGGCCCCTGCGCGGGCAAACCCAGACAATAACAACGACATGGCGCTGCTGCTGCTGCTGCTCCTGCTGCTGCTCCTGCTGTTGCCGTTGCTGCTCCGCAGCACTGGAAAGGAATAGGAAGGGTTGCAGAGGCCACTTAAGTCCCAATAAATACGGAATTGCTGTTTTGTCTTCGGATTTCCTTACTAGACTTTATTTGTTCAGAAGGCAGCAGTGTCTGCATGCCCGCGGATCGGGGGCCCTGAAGCGTACCGCTGCAGCCCCTGTTTGCCTCCAACTTGAAATATAATATTATTATTATTTGTCCTTTTTTTTAATTAATTTTAAATGTAGGGATCTGCGTAACTGCGTCGCTGTAGCCACCGTGGTACAGCAGCTAGCAGTCCTGGCCTGATTCACCTTACCCGAAGTCGCCGTCCTGTGCTGATCGCTCTGTCCGCATTTCTGATGAAATTGACCTAATTAATTATCATTTAATATAATTTAAGTGAATTACTTTTAGCATGTCTTTGAAATTGATCCACAACACGCACAGTAGCATGACACGCGCTTCATTCAACTTGTTGTATTGCCACTGTTCAGATTCCGCCACACCGGCAGTTCGCTGTGCTGCGAGAAAGACACTCTGCAGAGCCATATCTTTTCTATTAGAGTTAAGCTAAGCTGAGGGAGGCTCGGGAGGTGGGCCATTCCCGCAGCAGCAGATCGCGTCATTCTCCAAAGTCCGAGAGAAAGCAAAACATTTCAGCAGATTTGGCCGGCCTCTGCTAACTTCAGAGCTGCACGCCGTTGCTACTTCCCTTACTGAGCCATACAAGCCCCCACAGAAGGCCACAGCTGGTCTGCGTGTCCGCCTATACACGTGACAGCCAATAACAAAGAAAGGCATTATTAATTAGCATGCGAAGCCCTCCCAGCCATTCCTGCTCCCCGGAAGCCTGCTTTAAGTCGCCTCTATAGACACCTTGCAGCGCTGCTTCCTTATGCAGTCTACCGTACACTTTAATCTTTTCTGTGGGCGAAGCTGAAGTGACCCTCAGGGGGCCCCTGTGGGCCCCTGGGGTTTGTACCCAGGGCTTCTTTTGAAGGAAAGCTCCTCACTGAAGCCCCTAGAGACTCCACAGAACAGTCTACGTCTTTTCGTTGCGGGAAGTGGGCTTTGTTTAGGGTTTGACGGGGCCTTTTGCCTTTTCTATTAGCGGCTTTCGCCTCTGTGATTCTATATGCACTCCACTATATGAACTCCAGCCTGATCCGTGAGATCTCAGAGGGAGCTAAAACGGGTTTTTTCTATATAAAGTCTACGACTGAATATAAGCAGCAGCGGCGCCATTAATGCAATTCTTGAGGAAAGCACCTTTGCCAGTGAAGCTGTATCGAGGAGCAGGAAGTGTTAGGGGAAATATTTCGAGATGCATGCAGCATTGTTTGTAAATCGCTGCAGTTTTGCTCCTTTTAGGTAGATATTGTTGGCCCCTTGTGCACAGGGCTGCGTAGTCAGCCATCCAGAAGGGTGAGTTGAGCAGTTCAACTTTGTTGTTTCCTGTTCTTGAGCTGCGCCTCCGGAGAGGCCCTCGAGATCCGTTTTATCCTCCATTTCCTCCGTTTCTTCCGAATTCTGGCTAGACGTTTGACGAGAAATTGCAAGGCTGGGCTCGTTGGAAGCCCCAGGCGCAGTTAGGGGCTCCAGCTCACCTGCTGCTGGTGCTGCTGGCTCATCTGGCTGCGGAAGCAACTCGGCCTTTATGTAGAGTTGAGGCACTCTCAGCTCTTCCAGGCGGTGCCGCATGAAGGCCACCATATCGTTGTACGCGTCGATGCTTCTGCGCAGCTCTTTTCTTAAGTCTCGCTCGCAGCAGCTGTGGTCTGTAACGGCTTCCTGAATCATCTGGCAAACGGCTTTGGAGGCTTCTGGAGGGAAGTGAGAGCTCGCCTGCGACTCCTGTATCTGCCGGTAGCTCGACTCCAGTTTCGCTAGAGTTTCCGTCGCCTGCAGCCTCAGCAAAGCCCCATAAGCTGCTGAGGCCCCGCTGTTTTCTTCTTGCAGCTGCCGGATGCTTTGCTGCATTTGCCCGATGGTGCGGCCGATGACTTTCTTTTGGTGCTCCAGTTCCCGAATTTGCAAACGAACGTTCTTTATGTTTTCTTCCATCTGAAAAACACGAGGCAAGCTGGCCTAATTTACTGAATCTGAAGCCCAGTTGCACCTATGTCGTACAGAGAGTGATTCTGAGGAACACTTCTGCGCCAGCAAGCTGTTTGCAGCCCGTGGCAGGTGCTTCACCTCTTTATTTCTCCTTTTAAGGTTGCGTAAAACCAGCCTGTCCTTTTCTGCAAAGCGCAACTGCGCCTTCAGCCGGGCCCTAAAATGCGAAAGGAACTCAAAATGTCACAAGTGCCAGAAGCTTCCATGAAACGCAACTAGTTCAAGTCGCCTTCGTCAAACCCATCGATAAATCTTCATCGATAAATCTTCATCGTGAAACAAATTCCAGGGGGATACGAAATGTTTTCTCCAGCTAAGAAATGGTGCCATGCTCAAATGGCCAGAACAGCTAGAAAGCCAACAAGATTTATCAAATGGGAATGCAGAAAATTGTAGGGGAGGCAGCGGAAGTTCAAGTAGCCTGCTCAACGTGTTGATTTTTGTTCGACAGATTTGTTCTGCACTCGTTTCAGGTGAGGTATTCTCACTTTAAGGCCTTCTGTTCTTGAAGAGGCTCCCGAATTTTTGCATTCTGAGCAGCCATGTAGTCTATTTCTTTCTTCAGCCTTTTGTTATCTGCAGCTGTTCGTTCGTTTTCAGCACGTAGTTTTTTAACGAGCTGCAGATTATCTCTAGTAATCTCTTCGTAATAACCTGGTCACAGCAGTTTTGAAAAGCAATTGCGCTTTTGTTTGAGCCATTTTAAGCAAGCCGTAGAAAGTAGGTTCTCTGCAGTTTGTGGCTCAACGGCCCACCCTTCAGCTTGCTGATAGCTTCCTGGTTAAATGCCTTGAGTTTATTCATGTGGCAGTTCTTCGATTCCTCCACCTCGTGGATAGAAACTCTCTCCTGGAGCTCCAAGGATTGCTCGAGCTCCTGAATACAGCAAGTGCCGCATTGCAAGGAGCAGTAAAGATGCAAGGTAAGCCTCGAAATATCCACCAAGTCGAGATCCTTGTTGCCAGCACGCAGGGAATCAAAAACCACCTGCTTCTCAGTTCTTTCAGAACATTCTCAAGACGCTGTTGAAACCCTTGTGTTCTAGCTTCTACATGGAACGATAAACGGTGCACTCGAATACTCACCCCGACATACCTTTAACTCTATTTCACACTGCAGCTTCAAATCCTCCGTGCTCTTTTCGAATGTTTCCCTTATTTTGCTCAAGTGCTGTGAAGGCCAGAAATAATACAAGTCGACTTCTTGGTCATTGCTGCTGCAGAAGGTCACTTCAGATCCACGGCTTTTGCAACTAAACTGCGCAGCAGCGCTTGCTGCATGCATATAAGGAAAAGTCCATTTTGCTCACTGGCTCCGTTCAGGGAATTCTGCTGGTCCCGACATACTTGATCTAGCGTTCTTTTGAGGGCTTCGACTTCCTGCTTCGTTTCCTCAGTCTCTCTAATAGACATGGCTTTGAACTCTTTGGTTCTCAATTGCGCTGAGGCCAAAGACTCCTGAAAATACTTGTCAGCTGCGGCAATTAGCTGCTGCGTGGAATTGAACTGCGCCTGTTCTTCTAAGGTTGCTTGAACTTCTAGGACATGTGCTTGTGTGTCATAAGCGGCAAGTTCTTCCATGTGTGCAGCTTCTTCCATCGCAGCCTCCCCAGTTTCCTTCTCAAGTGTCAGTTGTAGTTTCTGACTACATCTTTGCGTCGCCTCCCGAATCCTCACAAGCATTGCCTACGCGGACCTCCTCACGTTTCAAACAAGCCTTTTGGACAAGACATAGCGACTATTTTGTAGCATGCGGTGCACCGAACAGCCAGCAGATCCTAAGCAATGAAATAATGCCACTAACTCACTACTTCGAGCTGCAGCTTTATCCTGCCGCGCCTCGTCTGCTCAAGCAGCGCCTGCAGGCTCTCTACTTCATTTTCCGCATTTTCTCGCAGTTCCGCCAGCGTGCGGAGCCGCTCCTGTTCAGGCGAGTCTTCATCTAGTGGCAAATCAAGCAAACCAAAACGCTCGTGTCGACTTTAATTTTAACTGCACATTAGAATAGAAGTAAAAGGAAGTGACCTCCGAAGTCTAGCTTTTACGCGACACGGCTATGAACTAGAAAG
Organism: Eimeria tenella; assembly: GCF_000499545.2. Taxonomy (NCBI): domain Eukaryota; phylum Apicomplexa; class Conoidasida; order Eucoccidiorida; family Eimeriidae; genus Eimeria; species Eimeria tenella. Next base: position 32,301 of record NW_013541510.1, read on the forward strand.
GATATGGGGCTCAGCAGGAAAGATTCTGCTGCTCTTCTCGCATAGAGAACAGCAATATCCCTAGATCCGTCTATGTGGTGAACCAGTCCGACCTGGGGATGATTTACTCGCCGCTTCTTGAGTTTTTGCTGACATTTTCACGCAAAAATTGTGTTCAATCTGCAGCGTTCTGCGGGCCCTCCAGCTGTTGCTGGGCTTAAAATGCTATATAGCGGTAGTCATGAGGCATATGTGTATGTCACGAGCCTTCCGTACTGCCAAGCACGCTATAAAGAAGTCGTATAGACCAATGGCCTTAAGGCAATCGGCTCTCGGCTGTATGTAGGCATCGGCTAACGTGGAGTCCTCCAACACGAATTCAATACACAAACTAGCGTAAAATATAGGAACAAGTAATGGAATTATGCTAATTTATCAAGCAAAACACTTGAGGCATTCGCTGGGTTGTTGTTAGAGCAAGCCCCAAAAGCTCCACTGTGCTCGTTGGCTGCATGCATCGCCCTTGCAGCTTCTAACGAAACAATGTTAGTTTTTCCAATTAGAAATTTTGGCATACATTTGCGGATATTACGGCGTTTTTTAGCTTGAAGAAAACTAAGTAGCAAAGGTGTACGTGTCAAGGAGGCGGTCAGATGTACACCACACGTGCGAGCGTAATCTCTGAAATTTCTGTGTTTGAGTCTGTGTAGGCTGTGTAGGCTCTATGATGCGTCAGGTCACTGTTAGTGTATCTGTGGCTTTAATGCTAGTCTACTGTGTGTTCGCTCAGTATTTCTACACTAGCTTGTCGACCAGCATGAGGAACTTGCCGGCTACCACTAACGCTTTCCCCTAATGGCGAGCCAGAGCTTCTGAGAACCGGTGCACTCCTTTTATTAAATTATTTTGAACCTTTCTGTGGCGACGTACCAGTGCAGCTCGTTTGAGACTCCCAAAAACTCCGGGGTCCCCGGAGCTGTACACCCTCGTGCGGTGATGCACCAGGCTTAGGCCCTTACCCCACCAAGAAGCCCTCCAACGAGTCATGCCTGTTTGCAATATAGTTTTACTGGGATACATAAAACGAAACATCTCAGCACTCCAATTGTTGAAAGCTTGGGTGTGAGTAACTCTGCTCAGCTGGGTCTTAGTTTGACGAAGTAGAACCTGCGTTGAACACCCCTGCTCCTCGTTGCAGCAGTAATGCAAAAAAGCTGTTATTTGATCAGTGTTGCTGTATTTGTCGCAATGTTGAGTCCTGTACTGGCTGCTAAGCCTTGTGAGTAGTCCAGCAGTTGTTGGTTCTCTTTGTCCGATCCACCTGTGTCAGTTTTGTCAAGTCCCTGCCTGACGAGTAGCTTCTGGATTTGCTGCCATTCGGGGGAGAACAGCAATGCGCAGTTCAGGGAAATCTTGCAAACGAAAGAATAGCATTAAACAGCTGAGTCCACTTACGCACTGCTTAGTGAAGGACAGACCAAGGAAGGCGAAGAGCATTTCCACGGCGTTCTGTCTTCTGGATTCTGAGATCTATATTGTGAATTTGTGGCAACTTTGTCTTGCTACACAGGTAAATATGAATGCGCAGCAAGTGACCGGCTTAGGCGAGTGAACTAGACAAAGTATGAGTAAAATTACTATGAAGTCGGTGTTTGAAGAGCCACTGGGCTTTTACTGCAAACTCCGGAATGCTGCCACCGGCAATAAGTGCCCCATACTGCCTCTTTGGTTTCTCTCAGCTTAATTCAGGAGGCTTCTTGCTCATACATGAGAACATCCTTTTGAGAGACCACTGGTCCTCAAGCTTTATTGGCAGCTGGCCACAACAGCGGGTCCGGTAGTGATCTCCAAGATTTTAGCGGGCATCGACGTACCTCAAGAGCCTAAAAGTCTATTAAGTACTTTTCTGAGACGACATCGAGTGTTAGGGCAGTTTTAGCTCAAGATAAAGTGTATGGAGCTGCACAAATGGCTGATGCTAACTTGAAAGAGTTAGTCAGTAGAAGCTTTGTTGAATTGGGAAGCGCTGCTGTGTCCATTCCAGGACATGAAACATAAACATTGACTCTTTCAAATTCCGTTCAATTGATTCCCAGATGTTTCTTGATCGAATTGCTTCTGTTTTGCACACAATTCCCTCCCCAAAGCGCAAATTGCTCATCAGGCTAAATAGCAAAGCTGACACTTCAAAAAAAGTTTTAAATCCTACGCTGCAGCGCTTTAAGCTCCTGCAGGAGCCAGCCTCAGTGTGCCTGCGTTGCTACTGGACAATAGGTGGAAGCAGCAAGAGTCGAAGATGCAAATATTTCTGAACGCCCGGACGTTGCTGCACACCGCGACTGTGGGACCTCCACGTGAGGCGGCCATCAAGAGAGTTGGACCCTACAAAAGGTCCTTTTAATCGGCATTTCAACTCTTTATCCACCTTAGGGTTCCTTACTTTCAGCTGAATGCTCATCTCCCTCCCCATAGCAGCGGCTCTTGCATTCAATTAGCAACCAGTCAGCTAAAGAGCAAAGCCACCTTCATTGTAGGAGGAAATAAAACGTCCACTACAGGCAACTTCGTGGACTCCACTAGAACAGATATGCACGGCATTTTTTGATGTTTCATTACACTGTCACTGTTCCGTGTAGTTGGAGTACTCTGCGCTGCAGCTGGACAGAAAGCTGCCATAGTGGGCTTCTTTGAGTTTTACTTCAGTCCAGAGTTTGTCAGGAAGCTACAAATTCAATGAAACTCCTTCTGCTAGGTGAACTTACTCCAAGAGACCCTTAGGACGGCCCCACAGCAGTGCCATTTCCGTCTTGGTGCTCAGAGCATCTGTTTCGTCTGTATGCTACTCGTTAAAATAAAACCCATCGGATTGTTGTGCATTCAATGAAAAACGGAGGAGGAGTTGTGGTATCAGAACGGAGAGTCACAGGGCTTGAGGCCTTAAGGCCCGAGCAAGCGCCGAAACTCGGGATAAAAGCCCAATCACGGGTCGACTGAAAGTTTTAGCGGGTAAGAAACATTATTTTGATGTTTTCGTGGAAAAAATGTAACACGAGAGCCGCAATTGCCTCGCTTGTCCCATTATAAGCATTGGCGCCAGTCTCGGTTTTGCTATCAGGCTTTACAGCTGAACTCTTGCGTTCCGTTGCTCCTTCCAGGGACAATTCCCAGCATACTGCATGTCAGAATCTATTTCAAGTTGTCCCGCGGCCAGTGATGGGGTCGGCTCTGCAGAGAGAGGCCCCCTCTGGCCGGGGGTTCCCCTGCGGGTGATAGAGTTTTTCAGCGGCATAGGGGGCCTCCGGGTGGGTCTGGTTGAGGCTGGTGAGGCTCTGAGACAGCGCGGGGTTGGCAGTTTTGCTGCGGAGTTTGTGGCGGCCTACGACGTCAGCACAACAGCAAACGGAGTGTATGCACACAACTTCAGCAGCAAGCCGATTTGTGCTTCCATCGAACACCTCTCGCTGCAGCAAGTGGATGGAAAGGCGCAGCTCTGGCTGCTCTCTCCCCCCTGCCAGCCCTACACGCGGGGAGGCAAGAAACTGGACATGCAGGACGGGCGGGCTACGGGTTTTCTGCATTTGCTGCAGCTCCTAGACAGTTGCGCCTCTCCCCCTCAGTTCATATTCTTGGAAAATGTCCGGGGTTTTGAAGGCTCAGACACTTGGCACTGCATGCAGCGAGTGCTACTGAGAAAGCACTACAGCGTGCAGCACTTTCTACTCTCCCCCACGCAAATCGGCATTCCCAACACGAGAGTTCGCTACTACTGCCTCGCAACGAGGCACACAGACCTCCCGAAACAGCAGCAACAGCAGCAGCAGCAGCAGCAGCAGCAGCCCCAGACAGGTCTGAAGCAGCAGCAACAGCCACAGCAGGCGGCGCCAGAAGCTCCCGAAGTCAGCGCGCTGGGGGCTGCTGGGCTGCAGCTAATTCCCCCAGATCTGAATACGGAGTGGAATCCAAGGAGCCCCGTTACCAGCGCAGCCCCCAGGCTGCGCCGTGTTGGCGAATTTTTAGAAAAAAATATTTCTGCAGCAGAGTGGGAGGCGCTGCGGGTTCCTGCGGATCGACTGACTCGCTTTCTTGAATCGGAAGCAGAAGCTGCACAGGCAGAAAACGGTGAGGGGGGAAGCGGGGCTGCAGAGGACTCCGCGAATTCAGAATTCAACAAAAAAGAAGAAAGCACTGAGACGGAAATGGAGTTAAATCAAAGAAAAAAGAGGAACTCAAACACTCAGCAAAAGTTCAACAACGGCTTCCGCTTGGAGCTCGTCAGCCCAAGCTCCACGGCGTCCGGCACCTTTACTAAAGGCTACGGGCGAAACCTCCACTCCGGAGGGCCTCTGCTGCTTATTTGTGAAGAAGACCAGCCTTCAGGAGGCCGAGAAGCAGCAGCAGAAGCGGCAGCAGCAACACCATCCGGAGCCGCAGCAGAGAGCCGCAGCACAGTGGAATCTCCAGCAGTTGTCACAGGAGAAGCTGCAGCAACAGGAGCTGCTGCAGCAGCAGCAGCAGTGCTTCGTCCGGACACCTTGGAGCGTCGCCGATTCCGCCGTTTGCGCGCTGGCGATTCAGTTCGTTTCTTCTCAAGTCGTGAGCTGCTGCGACTTCACGGATTTCCAGAAACATTTTCTTTCCCCCCTTCGCTGCCCTTTAGAAAGAAGGCAGCGCTTGTAGGGAACTCCGTGAACGTGAAAGTTGTGGCGCTGCTGCTGCAGCACTTGCTGCATCAGCACTTACTGCAATAGCACTTGCTGCAGCAGGCTTGCTGCAGCAGCACGTAGGCCGCATGACTTCCCTCAGAAGCTAGCCTCTCCGTTGCTTGCTTGAGCGGCGCGGGGCGCAGCGCCAGTGGCAGCAGAAGGGAACAAGCCAGTAGAAGTTTATTTGGAGCTTCCGCTCAACTCTAGTAAAAAAGAGTAAAAAGGTTCAGCGTTGAAGAGTTAAGGGTGAGAACCCCTACATTGTGAGATCTTGGTGCGTGCCTGTTTCGGGCGTGCACAGTTCGCGTGGGCTTGGGCGAGTGAGACTTGCGTAAGATGTATTGGCTGATTCAGATAGCTGGCCTCAAATGGCAACACACAAGTCCGGAATAGGCCGCCGCGAGCCCCGAGGCTGCAAAGGAATTTGCAGCCTGCGGGCCCCGGAGGGGCCCCTCGGGGGCCCCTCCAGGGCCCCTCGAGGGGCCCTGGAGGGGCCCCGGGGAGGGCCGGAGCAGCGGCCCGCCTACTGCCTAAAGCACCTCTAACCAGCTCAAACAAACCTGACAACTCTCCACTGAATTTGAAGACGGAGGCTCGGAAGCGCATGCAGGATGCATGCAGGATGCATGCAGGATGCATGCAGCACGCATGCAGCAGGGATGCAGCGAGTGGCCAGTGCGCAGTTACAGATCTACCTGTGTCCCCAGCGTCCGCAGCAGCACTTGCGTGGGGCGGAGTGCAGCAGGCGCAGCAAGTGCAGCAGGTGCAGCCAGTGCAGCACGTGCAGCAAGTGCAGCAGGAGCAGCAAGTGCAGCAGGAGCAGCAAGTGCAGCAGGTGCAGCAAGTGCAGCAAGTCCCTTGCAGGCCTTGGGCGCCGCCCGGCGGCGAAAAGCCAAGGGCCGGGTCACAGGAACTTGTAGGGAGTCTGGTAGGTCCCCTCAAATGCTTTTCCGTACATCTTTTTTTCGACAAGTTCAAAGTTCAGCCCGTCGAAGTAGGGGTGCTTCATGCACTGCTCTATGTCGTAGCGGTTGTCGGTGTCCGCGTCCGTCATGTGGCGAATCAAATCTTCGGCTAAGTCCCTGTGGGGCACTGGGAGGCTGCCCATCCAGTCGAGCATTTCGCGGAAAGTGACCCCGAGGGCGTAGACGTCGGTCTTGAAGTCGAAGACTTGGTACTCGCCGTCGAAGGTGAGTTCGGGGGCGATGTAGTGTTCGGTGAAGATGATCTCCACCTCTTCGCCGTACATGATTGCATGCATGCCGTTGCGCCAGAAGCCCTCGAAGTCGGCCAGCAGCGCGTGCCCGTCCTGGCTCACGAAGTAGTTGCACCCCTTTATGTCCCGGTGCACCCACCCCTTGCGGTGCATGCCCCACAGCCCGTAGATCATTTCTGCAAAGGCCAGCCGCAGCTTCACCTTCTCCGGCATGCGCCGCGTGTACATGGACACGTCTGCGCGCGCCCGCGGGGTCACCAGGTACAAAGTGCTTGCGTCGACGTCCCGGAAGGCGCCGAGCGCCGGCAGCGACAGCGGCAGCCCCTTCGCCAGCCTCTCGTGTGCAAACAGCTCGAAGGCCACTTCCTTCGCGCTGCAGCCCGCAGTCGACTTCCCCTTTATCACTATGCCCTCTTCGCGCTGCTCCTCCGTCAGCCCCAGAAACGCGGCCAGCCGCGCCCGCGGCTTCGGCACTGACATCAGCACCACCGGCTTCTTGTCCAGCCGCTTCAGCAAAGGCCGCAACTCCGGAAACTCCATTTCGTCCAGCACCGGCAAAGTCCGCACGTAGTCTTCCCACGACGCCGGCACTTGGCCTGCCACAGTGGCGCATTGCAAATTCCAATCCGTTCAAATTCTCTTCCGCGTTCTCAACCCAAACAGCGCGAACACCCGGGTGTACGTACACCTCGGCGCATGCAACCGCCCTTCAACTATGTGCGCACGCCAAAGATACGACGCAACGGCTCTTCACGAACCCATCGTGAAACGCAAAACAAAACCACAACTCAGTTTTTGCAAGAAGACTGGGAAAACGCAAACACTGGCGGCTGCAGCCAAACACCATGCAAGACCGGGCCACGAGCTGCACCTGATCGCTGAACGCTGCGCGAGCGGCATAGAACAAACACTGAATTAGGGTTTAGGAGCGCCAACTGCTTCGAAGTAGAACAAAGGTGGCTTAAAATGCTGCTGAGACAAACCTAAGATTCGCATCTTTGCCTTGCGCAAGGCCTGGCGCGGGCTGTGGTAGAGTTCGCTGGTCTTGCGCCAGAGAGCCACGGCGGACAGCAGCGACCCCAGCCCTCTGCAGCAGCACACGCACACAGTTCGAGCTGCAGCAAGCTGGCCCGCGCACTTGAATTGCTGCGGATGCGCAGCGCAGCAGCAGCAAACCAAGGCCTGCTGCAGCGCAGCAGCAGCAAACTGCAGGTGCTGCTGAGACCCACACGAGGAAGGCGCCCCAGCCCGTGCTGATGGGAGATACGGGCAGGGCCGACTTGGGCACTCTCGAGTTTCTAGCAGCTCGGGGGCCCCCCCTGTGGCCCTTGAGCCGCCGCAGGTTGGGGCCCGCGGCCGCGGGGCCCCCCGCGGGGCCCCCCGCGGGGCCCCCCGAGCCGCTGGGCTCTCCGTCTTTGGAGGCTTCTGCTTCTGCAGCAGTGCGGGGGGCCGGGTGGTGCTGAGGGCCTGAGCTGTGGAGAGGCGCAGCAGGCTCTGCGGCGTGGCTGGGGGGCTGCGGCGGCGGCGCGGCCGCTGCTTCCTGCGGCGCAGCAGCAGCAGCGGCAGCAGCAGCAGCAGCGCCTGCTGCAGCGGGCGCAGCGCCAGGGCCCGCAGAGCCCGCGGCCAAGAGGCTGCAGCACAGTCCCGTGCAGAGAGCCGCCGCAAGAGTGGCGCGCAGGCTCATCGCGGTGCAGAGACGGAGAGAGAAAGCAGCAGGCGAAATGCAGGGAAAAGTGCGTCAGAAGATGCAGCGCGAAGCTGAACTTCGGGGCATCGAGGCGCAGCGAAAAAACCCAAATCGCCCAAAGAGATGCGTTGGCACAGAAGGGGAGGGGGAAGAGCTGCTAAGGGATTGGGCCCCCTCCCCATAACGCATCCCTCCCTTTTGCCCTGCCCTTTGCGGAAATAATAAAAGTCCGAGCCGAAGTGGAGTGCTGCGGATCCCACCGCCTGTCCAGCTGTATGTACAGCTCAACCGCAAGGGGGGCGAGCGGTCCGTCACTGAGGGAGGTTTAAGCAGCAATGAGGGCATGGGGTGAGCCTTCAGGGCTACTCCGAAAGGCAAAAAGGTAATATAAAGCGATTTAGAAATAGCATCCAATGGGGCTCCGCCAAATTCGTCGCCCTCGGCCCACCTTTCAGAAACGAGTCCCCTTCCCTGCCCCCGCAGCAATGAGGGCTGGCAATGGTTCGCGTTTATACACAAATAACCTGCGCCATCTTCGGCTTTTCCGGCCGAATTGGATAGGTTCAATTTCACCTTGAGCACAAGGAATTACTTTCAAAGCAGCTAATACCCTAAAATTATGTTCCTATCGTACCCTGCTACTCTCTTTTCCGAGTCTACTGATCCTCTGCGCAAGCCCCAAAGGCCTTTCTATCCCCCTCTCCCCGCAGCAATCCTACTCAATTTTCCCCGCCTTTCTCTAAGAAGGCTCGAAAGTTATTTTTATATGAAGGCCAGATTGGCCGGGCACATTAGCGGAAAGAGAAAAAGGTTGAACAGCTTTCACAGCCGCCGCGGTCGCTCCGTTCAAAGAGATCTGAACTAGGCTCGACACTAGAACGGAACGTGCAGCTGCGCGCGAGCCAAAAATCTGCATCTTCTGTTGTGTACTTCAAATAAAATTGTAATCTCGAATCAGAGCCGAAGGCTAATTCCAGACGGGCTGCTCTGCCGCTCCGTTCCGCCGTTCGGGTGTACGCGTGTTGGCTGGACGTTCACTCGTTGCCGCTTCCGCTCCAGTTCGCTGACTCGCTTTCGGGGTTATTCTTTCCACATAGTGGCCCCTTATAATTAAGTATTTATTACAGAAGTATGTGGTGAGAAGGCGCCCTTTGGAACTGCTAGGATCGCCACGCGCACTAGCCATTGTTTGATTCGCCAATGGCGAGATATTGTGTCCCACTCGTGGCGGACTCCTTCAGCCGGATGATCTCCCCAAAAGCTTAAGTTGAAAAGAATTTAAAAAGAAGTGGGGCCGCAGAGGGGCAGAGTATGGGGGGCCCTTGGTGCGAGCTTGTCTTCAGTAGCTATGAGAGGCATATTTAGAAACAGTAGCTGTGAAAAGCATACTTAGAAACTCCATTAGATAGGGCAGTCTGTTGCAGAAGCCTCTGCAGTCAGACGGCAGTCGCATATCAAGCGCCCAGTCTTGGGTCATGGAGCCGCAAGGCTTTGCAAATGAAAGACATCATTTCGCCAAATGTTAGTTTTCCCTTCACTCCTTCTTGTAGCCCAAGTTTCCCTTCGTTTTACCCTTTGAAGATAAGTGGGTGTAGATATGGTATCTGAGCAACTTTAATAAGTGAGCATAAACAAACAAACGTAAAATATACAGGATCTCTCAGGAGTGAGCTTTATATTTTAACACCGGCGTGTGTCTCACACCGCAATATGTGTAGCACTGTATTCTCCATTCCCTGCATGCATTTACATGGCTACTTTTGAACTATTTCTTCTCGCCTAGCCCAATACAGCCTCCGGACGGCTATGAAGCTGTTTCTTTACAGAAGCTCCCGCTTCATAAAGACACATGCCTCCGCTTCTCTCTCCGTAAAGGGTCGAATGCATCTAAAGGTCAAATACATACCTGCCAGTGTACAGCTTCAGAGATTTATTTAATAAAACTGGTTCTTTAGTGAGAGTCACCAAGATACTCTTACAAGCAGACAGTTGTGGCGGGTAGAAGGACTAGACTACGCATATAATCAACTGTGGCATTTTGCGGGTGGCATAGGGTCTTGCTGACACTGCTACACCAAAAAGAAATCCAGAAAAAAGCTTGGTCGGCGGCCACTTCATTACTTTCTTTGTTTGCCCCAACAATGGGTCCCGTGCTTGCTACTTTATGAACCTCGTTACCTCCGGTCACTGGCTGAGCCTTTCTTGAAGGCACTAAATTTGCAAGTGGCCCTGGGCACCAGCTTGGAGAGTGTTGTACTTGCCTGTTGTCAAGGCGCCAGCCACAAAACGTTGGGGCCATGTTATTATTGTTACTGGCCGGAGTCGCAACTTTGGGGGAAAACAAGAAATGCAATAATCGCCAGTCCGCGGATGCTCCTGCGCTCCTCTCGCTTTAGTACCAGCGCTACAATGCACTCCCATGGCTCCTCAGCAGCACCAAGAGAATGCCTAAGGTATCCACCTCCACGCCGGAAGATAGTGGAAACTTCATCCGGTGTGTTTCTAGCGGCCTATGCAATGCTTTCATGTCGAGTTAGTGAGGACCCTGCTACATCTCAGAGCACTGTCTTCTCTGCAGTCCGTAGTATTATTTTGTTGTTGTGCCTCTCAGCAATTTTTAGACGTTCATGAGTTGGCAGAACAATTTTTCTTTCGACGTCCATGTTGGCAAACACACATAGAGGAATAGCGCTACAATCAGCAATGCTCCCAGCTCTCTGAATACTGGCATACGTTCGTTGGCGTTGAGCAAATATCATGAGCAGGCTACTGCACAAAGCAACGTGCATCTGCTATGCATGATGGGGCCTTCGGTCACTGACCGAAGCACCCCTCATGCTTAGCAGACCGCTACTAGACGTTTCGCCCTCGCTCAGAATCATAGGGAAAAGGGTGTCAACCCCATCAGGCTCTTCTGAGCATGCCGAACTCCAAGGACGAGGAGGGCTTAAAAGAGACTGTCCATAGGTTAATGCACCCACGAGATGCGTGCACCCCGGTCCCATAGCAGGACGCACTACACCTCACAATGAACCCCTGAACTGTCCTGACGGACTACGTGCTTCCTTAGCTACAGCTGTAAGCCACAAGGCTTGTTTGGAATTGACAACAAAGACTCCCTAAACCTGTGCAGCCAAGGCGTAGAGACAGTCCTGACAGTTGCTGCCTGATCACCTCAGGCACGGTTTTCAGGTACGCACCAAGCGCAACCGACTTAACAAAAATGAGAGGAGGAGCCATCGGGCATCCTTTACACAGTTCCTGTCTCTGTCTCCATCCTCATCCTCGTTGTGATCTACCCTTCACTACCGGAAATCGCCTGTTGCCTACACACCCCACCCTCCCATCAGTAGAGCGAACAGCGCCTCTCTTGCTCTGCATTTCAATTTGTGGTCAGTCTCTGCAATACAGTTTCGATTGGCTCCACGATTTATTCTTCGGACCCGCGGCAAGGCCACAACAATACACATTGGTGGCGATCCCAGGATTTAATTCCTGCGGACGACCGACCAGGAAGTTCGTGAACTTTGCTGGTGCCATGGAATGCAGACACAGTATTCATCCGCACAAGGATAGTGCCATGTACACTCATTTCAAAGGCGTCATAGCCTCTGTAAATGTGTTCTTCTTCAACGAAACAGCACAGCCCGCGTTCCCCTTCTGCCTTGCTCAAAGTCCGGGCCCACACATGGTAGTTCCGTGCCCTCTGCCCAGGAAGAGCAGTTCGCTCACAGCATTAGTTTCAATGGAAGTAATGCCGCATTTGGTTAGTCTTTCGCAGCGGACACACCTTGAATCCAAATCAGCGCCTTTAAAAATTGTGATACCGGCGCTGCACAAAACCCGACATCAATATCCAGTTCCCGCTATTCAAAGTGCAAAATTCAAGCTCTTATAATCCTCCAAACTCTGCGTCAGAGAAGTTAAATGCTGCCAGGAGAAGCAAACAACCACTCCCACTCCCGTCTATTGCTCTTCATTCCATATCCCTTCATTATTACGCAGCTAGTATGCGCCTCTCCCCTCGGGTCTTTACAGAGCAGATTCAGAATGCGCTACGTCCTTAAAACTCCTCTAGCGCGTGAACACTCGTAACGGAAAGCCTGGATGCCTCTGTCACCAATGCTACGTAGACGGGGGTCTCTCTAACCGCAGGTTCGTTTAATACTCTGTCGGTATGCAACACTGCAAGCGCAGTCGCAATGACTTTGTCAAGCGAAATCTTTGCATCTGGCTGCCGAGACATACAATGCCGAAGCTTAGACGCTAACGTCAAAATATTGCATGCGGTGCAGCACCGCGATTCCTGAACTCACCCGCGACCAATGCGGCGGAACCATAAAATCAACGGAAAATGTGGAATGTGCATTTCAGATGCTTAGTTCCTCAGGTGAGGGGAAGTCGTGTTGATACTGATACGTTCTAGCATCCCTAATGTCGCCGCTTCTCATTCCTTCTTTCCGTGCGTGTGGTCTTTCCACTGTTACTTTTTCCTGTCTTGCTCGATTTTGCTGGTTTGGATTTTCTGGCTGCTGGGGCCTCCTCTTTTTTCCTCAGTGTCTTCTTTCTTCGCCGGTCTCTGTTGCCTGTGCCAGACGCCTTACTCTTTACATTCTGCTGGCGGGTACTGCCTGAACTTGAGTTAAGCCATAGCTGTTCAAGAGCATTAAGCCTTGGGCGAAAGTGGGAAAGAGAACCTGCGGTGAAACACTCCTTCCCTTCCCAAGTGTCATCAGCCGCGCCATAGCCACTCCACCGAATCCTGTAGTAGAATTTTCCCCCAACTCTCTTGCAAGCCAGTACGTCGTCAACAGCATACAGCTCCCCGTTCTTGTCCGTCATGTTTGACTGAATATCTAAAAACAGCAGAAAAAACTAGCCAAGAGCAGGGCACGTCGAACGCAGCAGTACAGTGGCTCGCGGTTCACATTCATGAAGTGCGCGTGTGCCCTTCCACTGAAGTTTATTTTTAATTCCTCAAAAACAAAACCAGCTGTTCCGTCTCACGGTCAAAAATGTTGTGTAGAAGAAAGAAACCACTGGTACGCCGCCCCCAAAAGTGTGCAGCTCCGGAGAACTAGGAAAACATGAAGTGGGATGCCATCCAGGCCTTTACAGTTGCAGCAAACGGCCTACAAAGAGAATTAGGTATAGTTCAAACACAAGTAAAAACCAGTGACTCGGCATATTTGGCTTAAACACCCAGCACACTCACGGAAAACCGCCTTTGAGGCAATCCCCGACAGCGGTCTGGGCAGTGGACCGTACGTGGCAGGGAAGGCTGCCAGATGCGGCGCATGCCACTGAAACGAGAAAGTTGTTTTGCATCTTAGCCCGTCATGTTATTTCCAATTAATGTGGCTTGTCTGTTCCCTCTGTGGTGCGCTGTGCACTGGAGGCAACTCAGTTTTACGTTCAGCTAAAGGGTCGGGGAACTAGTCAATGAAGCCTTCGTCTCCCAAGACAGCGAACGCCAGATGCTTAGGTCGATGACATGAGACAGAGGAGTCACTGAATATCCCTGCTAATCTATTTTATGAAGTAGTGAGCATGAAGTCCTTGGGGAGCGGAGTGTCTGTGCGTGCCGTTTGGGTGGTCCAGTGGTACAGGCTGCTCGGCCTTTTGTTTTGTTCCTATGCGTTTCTCGGTGTATTGGTGCAACACGGAGTCTCGTGTACTTCGCCAGTGGGAGGGAGAGAATGTGATGGACATGACTGCAACACAACCACAGGGTCATCACGGCCCGTTCCCACAGAAGGAGTTCAAGTTGTTGACGACTCCCCCAGACAGGCAAATGCAGCACAGGAGGTCGCAGGTGCAAATTCCCCAGAGCATCCAATTTTCATGGTTCCTGGAATCGCAGGAAGTGGCCTTATGGTCAGCACGAAGAATGCGTCACTGCCTCTATGTGCTGCTTCACCTGTTAGCTCTACAGTACCATTTAGACTGTGGGCCTCTCTCTCCCTCGTTAGACCTCCTCGTTCACACCAGCTCTGCTGGATGGACATGATGCAGCCCATCTCTGACGAGAAAGGGGAACACTACTCCAGTAAGGATGGGGTAGTAGTTGAAGTAAGCGGGGCCATACTTCGTTTCATGGGGTCGTGCTTCTGCGTGTACAAAATGCGAAAATGAAATGATTAGAACAGTGCAACTGAGGTCGTTCAGTATTGAACTTCCTGCGCAGTCAATAGAATTTTTTTCAGTCAGTAGAATTCTTGTCCCGTCGTTAGGAGCTGCAGTCCTTTGGTTTTGCGGTCCTTTCATGTCCAGGTTGACAGTTACGGAACTGCCCACGGCTTTGATTACTTGGACTATTACTACAACGAGAGATTTGGAGTACCAGGGACAGCGTATTTTCACACCATGCTGCGGACGTTCTACTCCATGGGTTATGTGGAAGGGAGCTCCCTCATAGGCATACCGTATGACTGGCGCCTCCCACCTTGGCAGGCGAGCATTTCCCCACGCTTCGCGAAGGAGACTTTAATAGCACGCGTTGTGTTGGCGCATATTCGGCAGAGCAATGACTACAGTGAAGCTACGTTGTTTGAGAATCAGCCTGGCGACCTCAATCCCGGGCTTGCTAGTTAAAGGGCTGCCCGCAGTTTGGCTCTTGTGGGGAGGACCGGGCAGATAAGCTTCATTGCTTCGTTTTACTTTGGTTATGTGTGTACATTGCAGATGGATTTTGACCGACTCAAGTCTCAGATCGAGCATCATGTCGAAGCAATGGGGGGCGCCAAGGCAGATCTGCTGGTTCATAGTCTGGGGTCCATCGTTTGTAATTATTTTCTGAACAAAGTGGTGGACAAACGATGGAAGGACAAGTACATCAACTCCTACACGCTTGTCGCCCCAGCAACTGGGGGGAGCTTCAAGGCCATTAAGGCCATTTTAACTGGGTGAGAATCCAGGAGTTTCAGACGCAAAGCCTGTTCCTTTGAATGGCGGCTTATTCGGATGATCCTGAGGCATGCATGCATTTAGTTGTTTGCTCTCAGTTGAATGATTGGTGATGCTTGTAAATAGTTCAGCAGTGCACTTCCTGCTCAGTTATTGGTGACTTTGGGCCAAAGAGGCGAAGTGAACCAATGGTTAGAAAAGCATCAGTGAATGCATAGTTAAGCCCACTTATTTGCACACTCTACGGTGAACGCGGCTTATGCAGCATGTGCAATCCCCACATTTGTTTTCTGTTTCTGTGTTGACTGCCTTTTAGCTACAACGATCCGGTGGACTTGACGTTTTGGACTTTACTTGATATCAGCCTGATTCCAGTGGATGTCTTACGTGATCTCGCCCGAAGCCTTGGCTCCATCTATGCATTACTTCCGGACATCGATGTAAGGGGAATACTTGGACTAGTTGTTTCTAGAAACCGGAGATGATCAGAGGCTATGCTGTGTATGCGCTTTTCCGGGATATGTTCTCTCTCATCTTTTCTCAACTTCCTTCCTCCTTTTCCATCAGCGGATGGAGCCTTTGTGGAATTGGTCGGGACCTGACACAGCTCAAATAACTTTCGCGTGTGCTTTTGTGACTCAGCTTTATGGAAAGGATCATTTGGTATTGCGACAGTTGCTCCCTAAATCAGGCACTGTGTCACCTGCTTTTTCCGCCCTAGCTGAAGGCCAAGATGGAGGGGTTCCTTCAGCTATGGTGAATAGTGGCCGATCTCTTGAGTTTAGGAGGCTTGCTGAGTCAGATGCAGGGGTCGGCATACAGGAGCTGACAGACAAGAGCGAAGAAAATGGAGATGCGGAACACAGAATGAATCCACAGGAGCAGCAGGTTGGGGAGCAATTGGTCCAAGATGCGATCGACGCACAGGTAAAGCAACGGACGCTGCAACTGCATCAGTACGTCGAAAATGCCAGGGAAAGGATGGCGGCAGTGAAGCGCCTTGAAGCTACAGAGGATTTGAACGAGGTTGTATATACTCTAGGCAACTGGACGACTTTACTGGAACCCGAGCTGCGAGCTCGCGCAGAGACAGCACGAGAGCGCATGAAAGGGGTGCTGGAAGACCCTGGAGTAAGCATTAGGTTTACTCATGCTAGCTCCTGTTTCCGTTGCTTGCTGCCATTCTTCATGGGGGTAGTGCTAGAGTTCTCGTGATGTTCGAGAGCTGGAAACTAATGTTCTGCTTTTTCCTGTAGCTAGGCCAAAGACGAGGCACGGTCTCTTATGCTTCCGTTTGACGGATATGTCTGTAATTGCCTGATTTTGTTCGGACACTTTAATCAAGCTTTATTGTGCTCTTCTTAACTGTCTTGGTGCGTAAGGGGAGGGAGGCCGTGAATTCTGTTGTGTGTGTTGCGGACGATTTGTTGTTCTAAGGTCCCCACAAGATGCATTTGGAGTGTTTTTGGCTTCCCTTCTACTGACGTCGGCTACATCTACACTGGCACGGATCTTTCTCGGAAGCCGATACCGTAAACCACCTGTAGCATTGACGACAGAGGCAGCAGAAACAGCCACACAACTATTTTTTTGTGCCTACCCCCAATCACACCAACAAGCAGCAGGCGGGCACCATGCTGACCTGAAATGATGTGCACGCACTTAGTGCTGCAGTGGCCGTATCGGCTTTCCCGATTCCGTATTACGTATGATTCTGAGCGCACTGTTGCCGTTGCCGAAATTGGAGCGTCGTGTGTTTCTTCTGTGCGTCTTATTCAGTGTGCTCGACGTGGGGGACGATACAGTCCCACTACGTTCTCTTTCAGTTTGCACAGGATGGTCCTCTACTTTTGAGGTAAAGACGTTCAAGAATTTGGACCATATGTTCATATTTGGGGATGGCGAGTTTAACAGCTATATTCAAGTTGCTTTTGGCAAACCGAAGGAGAAAAGTGAAGTGCAGGAAGCATCGGAACGAAGCACGTGACTGGGCAGTAAAACATCCAGTCAGGCTGGTACGAGCACGTGCCGTTTTGCGTTGAAGCACTTCTCCGTTGGAGGCTTCTTTACACCAAATCAGTGCCTCACGCCTCGGCCAAATCGTTTTCTGACAGCGGCCCCGCACTCTTGCTGCGACATTGAAGGGCCCGTCTACATTGCAGTGTTTGCACGTTGTATTTTGGTGGGTGGGTGGGTGTGCATGTGTATTAACTGCCGCGTGTTGAAGTTGTGCGTATACCAGGCATTAATGCGAAATACGCCTGGCAGAAACGAGCACGAGGTAGCTTGCGCACAGCTGTTTGTGCCTTCTAAACTCATCCTTCTCGATGTCAACCCGAATGGACGCATCGGCGGGAACTGATACGCCTTTCACTGAATGCATGGGAGCGGCACTAAGGGCAGCATCGCGGAACTTGCGGCATAGGAGCAAGGAGACCGCAGCGCAAGTGCACCAAGAAATTCACCCTGCACAGCGTAGGCTACGTAGGGAACACGCCAGGGGAAACGTGACGGTGCTATGCGCCCGCTTTAGTTAGGCTTTGATTCACGCTTGGAAAGAGAAGCCAGCTCATCTTTAATGAGTGTACTGTTGCAGTGAGCCTCGACCAGAAGCAGTATGGAATGTCATAAATGTGCGGTCTGGGGAGGCATCCTGTTTTCCCACTTCCACACTAGCAAGCTCCAAGTCTTTGCAGCTCAAAAGCGCGTATTCAGACGCGCTGTTGAGCTGTAGAACGTAGTGCAGGGCTTCGCTTTTTCTCAGTATGTTTCCCATTCGTTCAAATCTCACACTCCCGGCAGGGGGAGGCGCTCCGAAAACGCAGGAAATGCCCATCTCGTAAGATCGCGATGAGACGGCTACATCCGGGCCAGCAAGGGCCTTAAAGAAGGGCTTCATGCTTCGTCTTGAGTTTCCTTGAGGTCTTCGTGAGGTTCACGGGAAGCCCACGATAGGGCTACATCAAACTGCTTACCAAAAAGGCGGCGAGAAGTACAAACAAGAGTAACCACATTAGTCTTGCTGAGAAATCAGCGAGTGATGAGGCATCTGGGATCGTTGCCTCAGCCTTTTGAACCTCCGTATTGCGTGGCCTTTGGCCTGCAGCATCGTTTGATTTCGAGCAGGACTTGCTATTCTCCCCTCCTTGGGCCTTATGTGGGACCTTTTGGCCTTCTCTTGCCGCCTTCTTCGCTTTCCTCAGCAGAAAAGGAGCGGCACTGGCGCTGGCAAATCGGGCGAGTAGGCCTGAGGATTGAGTACGCCTAAGCGCTGCGCCTTCAGCAAAAGGCTTTGAATTCGCAGATGCGCGATGCTTTGAGTCAAAGCCTAGGTGAGACTGCGTGCACGGTGTAGTCCTTTTGTTGGATATTGCGGGAACATTTGTTCCAGCTTTCTTGCGGCTTACCGCAGTCCCAAGTGCATTAACAACCCTTCGCATCTGGCGCCAAGGGGTTGACGCAGACTTGGAACCGGCAGTGGAGGTATTCAAGTTAGTCGAGGCACCTGTTTTGACGGAAGCTGACGGCTTGTCTGTCCCAAATCGAGTTTGTCGAACTGCAGTCACCTCTGCACTCAAAGATGCCCGCACCCCTCGGCGCAAGAATTGCAGCGGGTGGGTCGCGGTAGCTTGCCTGCAGCAAGAGTACGCGTGTACTGCAGTATGCCTTCAGCAGAGCAAAGACAGCGAGCACAGGCCTCCAGGCTACACTAAGGATAGGAGAGCCATTCGGCTTTTAACTTAAGAGAACTGAGTGAGCTCACGGGGATTCAGGAGCACTTCGGTCGGCGCTTTCTAAGCTGCAGCAACATCCACAGACAAAAACTGCCGACGAACGACAAGTGATTTCAATAACGTGCACTTTCTTTTTTTTTCAAAGAAGTAACTAATCTGGAGAGGTGGAAAGGCATTTATTACCGCTTAATAACGGCGTCTTTACGCTCTATTTCCTCCCGTAGTTGCCTTCTCTGCTCATTTTTCTCAGACTTCAGTCGGGCATTTTCACTGCAAAGAACCAAGTACGAGCTCAAGAGATCCGCAAGCCCTAATGGGTATTTGTATGCATGCAAGCAGTCACTGAATCTCTCATGTGCCTCTATGCTACCCAGAACCATGGGCCCTTCTCGGTTCCGAACGGCGGAAGCGTTTAACTGCTGTGATCACTTATCTCTCGAGAAACAGCTAGCTAGGCGTAAAGAAAATGGCCACGAGCTGCATCTTCATGCCTCACGGTCACCGCGTATCTTTTTGTACGTTGGCTTGGCACCGAGCTTAAGTGAAAAGAACTCCCGCCAGTCCTTACCTCCGCAGCTCGCAAATAGTGGAATGTTGCATCCTTAGAGCAGAAGAAAGGTCCTCCTGCAGTAATGCACGAGCACTTTCAGAATCCAAACCCGCTTTTGAGGACATTTTCCCTATGGTGCACATGCACGCGTGCGTGCATACAGGTATAGGCCAGTGCAATTTTATGTACCCCTTCCTAGCGGCACGCTGGCAGTAAAGCCAGAACTATGCATTCTAACCTGGATCAATGCAACGCATACGCTACTGAAACTCCCATTTTGTTCGAAGTTTGCTTACACCGCTCCTCGCCTGAAGGAACTCGACGGCCCTCTCCTCGCTCATTGACGTGGCCCTCGCTAAGCTGCGAAAAACGCACATTGCAAGAGAGACCAGCCAAATACTTGCCCCATGGAACGGACGCCTTCTACAGCGACGGGTGTGGTCTACTCAAAAAAGACTCAGCAAATACTTCCGATGGTTGTCGTCCATACTACTTTTTCTTGGTGTCGTGAAGAAGAAGCTCCTGTTTCAACTGCTGTAATTCGGTGCTCAAGCGTTCTCTAAGTACATGAGCTCTAACAAGGCGAGCGCGGAACTCAGACGCCTTCGCTTCAGCCTCAGTTGCCTTCTCCCTGTGAGAGCACAGCTCGCGCTCAAGACTCATTACGCGGCCCTGCATCACCGCACCCTCGAATGCAGTAAAAACCCAGGACGGCTCAAGCATGCACTTTGAACTCGTCTTTACGAGGCCAGGCGTCGAGCTTAACCGGGAACCAAGCTGCTTTCGCACAGTAGCAGCTGGTGAAACACCTACTCAGCAGAAGCTGTTGCTGCTGATAAAAATACAGCCATTTGCCGTGGGGGCTTTCGCCTAAGAGTAGAGTAGCAAATGACAGCTGCGGAAGATTGCTTCCACAGGGGCCTAACCAAATGCAGCTACGCTATTGAATCTTTAGTGTCATGAGCGCATGAGAGAAAAAGCCTATCAGCGCGTGCCGAATCATATTCACCTGTAGTTCATGGACCTCTCTGCATCGCTCAGCATCTGCTCTGATCAGCGTATTCATCCTTTCCCTGGCCATTGACAGTCGAGTCTGAAGCACATAGACGCAATTAAAACTGTTCATTGACGTCCCTATGCCAGCATCTCACACACATTTTCCCGGTGTGCACAGCGTGCATGTATGCAAAAGATAAATGGTCAGCCTCTTCGCTAAAACTAAAGGCAAGCAGCAATGACTTGACTATCATGATGCCTGGGCACTAGTAGATGCGAACAAACCTGCAGTTCAACGCTAGATTGCTGCTCCATCTCGCCGTTGTCTGAAGAAGAACAGCGGCAGAAACACAACCCTTGGAGGTTCTGTTGTGCTGATAGTTAGCCGGGACTCGAGAAAAAGCACTCTGTTCCCTATCGCAGTCTGGCGGCATCCTCTTGGGCTTTGCTGAGACACCAGAAAATTAACGAGGTTGAAGCTGACTTGGGGACGGCTGCATTAATTCAAATTGGAGGCCAATAACCTCAGTAGCCCTGCAAGTGCTTCTGCACATTGGACAGCGTCTGGCTGGGGCCCCGCCATACGAAGAAAGCCACCGTTTTAGACTGCACACGCAGCAGCAAAATTTGAAGACCGGGGTCACTGACGGGAGGCTCGGTTTTCAGTTGCTTTTAGTTTTAAAGTGTCCGCCTGTTCAAATGCCCCGTGCTCCGTATGGAGTAATCTAGAACGGATAACCTTGTAGAGCTGCCGATCGGTTTGTTGCATCCTTACCATGCTTCATGATATATGTGACCACACCTCGACGTCGCCACTAAATTTGCTTCCAATGGTTCGCAGCATATTGGGCAATCTGGTGGCACCCTGACCATTGTGGCGAAGAAGGCGAGTGTGGTTCGCACAGAAACGTGTCTTTGCAGCCTCCGTAGGCCACAAAACACAAGAGCCTTCAATACTGGTCTATTTCTGTTCCGGGGGGCTCACGTTCCGCCCACAGATGGCCCAGTTCGGACATGAGGCCCACCCTATTGTGCAACTTGCTGGAAAGATCCCTCAGTGCAGCCCAATAAAACCTCTTTTTCACGTTAATTCATCATAAATTGCCTTTACTTCACCGGAAACCTGTACTGGCCACCACCCGATGTGCATCTCTGCTTCCTTGTGGGGTCTGCCACCAAAACACACCGGCAGCCTGTACTACCATCAGTTGTAAAGCACGAATTACTCCACATAAGCAGGCCAATACACATCCCACTGGCAAAATGACGGTTATGAGGGATGAAGAAACTTTCGTCGTAGAGAAAGTGGAGTAGCAGAATGAACGCTGCGCGGCAATGCTCCTCAACGATGCTTGAAGGATAAGTTTTATAGAGGCGCAGTTTCACAGCTAAGCAGCATGCTGATTTCCTGAGGCAGGGTACCATAAATTCATTTTCATAAGTCTCGTGCCAATGTGTATGCAAACACTTTTGAGAGTGTCCAAGTTGTGGACTGGGATTTAGTGATTGCGCTAACACACTGCAGAATATTCACGCATAACCCAGCGAGGCCTAAGTCTTAGCTAATGCCTCCAGTTTATGGCATTATGACTTTGTGCGATCGGTGCATAAAGAAGCGGCGAAGGTTGCATAAGCGAAACTATTATGCTCCGGTGGGGACTCCTGCTGCCAACCACTCGACATGAGAGGCTTTTTGGAGGAAAAGCGCGGGCGACCGATAGCCAAAAATAACACTTATTTTTAAAAAGGATAGGTCACTTATAGAGGCTCGCAAGGGTAGCAGTCAAAGATGGTTGGCTTTGTCAACGTATCCCTGCAACGCCTACAATCTGAGCGGCCTGATTCATGAACAGTGTCGATTCGTTTTGATAACGCGACCGGAAACTCTCTCGCCCCAGCAGAAGGAAAGAAGCAGCTCGCTAATTGTTTGCCACTCACTATCCTAATATTTTACACTGAAAGTCATGCTGAAACTCAAACAAATCTAGTCGCTATCACAGCCAATTTCTGCCAAGGCTGGCATGGGCTTCCAGCAGAGCCAAGAACACTTCCGAGACTCATCCCCTAACATAATCCCACATCAACATTTTTATCACTAAATCAAATTACCTTTTCATGACTGAGGCATCGCGGTGGCGGTAATGCTTGATACAGTGCAAAAGGACTTGTGGCGAGTGCGAGCAATGATTGCTCAGCCACTTGGAGCTCTCGCACCCAGCCATGACAGTGGCCACTTCAAACCATGCGCATTGAACAGGATCTCCCCGAGATATACTTTGCATGGCTTTGCAGTCCCACGAAGGCGCGCGGCTCATAGCCTCAATTCGTCAGTATCTTCGGTGAAACACAGAGCGTTTTCAGCCCAAATGTTGTCACGACTTCGCTCGCTACACTTTTAAGGGCGATATACCTTTACATTACGTAGGTGCGGCATCTAGTTACAGAAGAAGTCAAGCTACTAGCTAAAGAAAGCACACCAGAGAAGTTTCCTTCGCCGTGTGGGAACGTAGTGTTCTACTCGTTATCGCACAACCAATGGACTGAAATGTCCCCAGAACTAGAGGGAAGTGAACACATGACATGCGTCAATAAGGCATGCGATATTAAACAATTACAGGAATTTAGGACTACGCATTATCCTGTTAAGGCACTGTACGGCAGGGCGGTTCCGAGTAGCATGCTCTTACTTTTTCACCTTCAGCGTGCGCTATTCTAGATCAGGGAACTACAAAGCTGAATTTGGTTGGGTACGCGCGTTGGAACTAGCGGAACATCCACACAAGTGATCGCCACATGCAGCGTGGACTGGACTGTACTGTATCACTGGGGATCCATGAATTGCAATTGTCTTCAAAGAGAGATCAGAACGAAGTTACGTTTGAAGATTTACACGAACTGCCGCAACAAAATATGTAACCTAATGCCTAGAACTGCGTGCTACTCCAGTCCGACTAGGGCTCGAGAAGTACTACTGCCCCAGAGGGAAATACTGGGAAGCATGTGGAGCGCCAACAACGAATATGGAGCTTGAATCCTGAAATTTACAGATAAAATTTGCTACGCGAACGAGCTGCACTGCAGTCTGAAGCTTCAGAACTGAAGCGGCTAGCTGGCCAGTCCCGCGTGACGAAATTCCTATAGATAGCGTTTACAAAAGTTGGACACTTGGTCAACAAAGGTCCGTATAAAATCCGTATTTCATGCTTAGGACCTCCCCACAAAAGCGTAGCCAAAGCGTGTAATCGAGGCTCAGATTCACTTCGTGCCTGGCCGCTTACGTGAAGCTTGGCGACTCAGCAGAGAAACAAAAGTCTTTTTCAACTGCTACCCAGAGCCCGCACCTTTTAAAGAAACAAGTACCACTGTGTTTAGGTGACGCATCCCCGAAATAACAAAGTAGCAACTAACGTTCAAAGTCTTGCAGGCTGCCTGAGCTGCCGTCCTACTCCGATGTGAAGCCCCCAGGCACTCTCATACTTAGAGGTGACGCAGTGGGCTTGATGAAGTTAAGTTACATACCAGAAGAATACGACATCTCAGAAGAATTTCATTAGACACTCACACCGAGGGTAAATGGGCAGCTGATCCCAGGCTAGTGTAGCCTGGCACCGTGTAGTTGCGAGAAGGAGGCACTATCATCCGCCTCACACAAATCTGGAATGTTAAGAAGAGAAACACTTGCCATAATGTACAAGGAGACAAGTATTCTCAGTCAAGAGCCAGGGACGCGGGCCCGAGTGCATGGACAACTGCTGCACAGCAAGTCGGCGAGTTGCAGCACTACTGTGAGAGCAACTGCTAGTCTGTGCTGGAGGTTTAATACGTCATAAATATAAAAATTTCATAGCAAAGAACTGCCATGAATAATTAGTGCACATCCTTCATTGCCGTGGCGTCACAGCATGCGCCGCAGCTGTCTCGGGCGCCCCACTGCGTCACTCGGTGTGCCTTCGTCTTGTTTGTAGATGCGGCTTTTATTGCTTTCTTTTCAAGTTTCCACACGCTCTTACTTTTCGCCGTATTCATGCGGCTTCCAGAGGACTTAGTCTCCCTCTACCTCGAGCTTCCGTTAGTCGCCTCAGCGTAACAGCAGCTGTTACTTCTGGCTAGCTGGACGACGGTAACTCACGCCACTATCGTGTTTTTTGACAAGCAGTGGGATCTCGCGCTATTAACAGCATCCGTGGAGGCTTCCTGGCCACTTTTTCCCGTTGACTGGCGCGTTGCCACCCCCGTCATTGCCATCTTGGCCTCGAAGTCAAGCTCACCTCCCGGCGATCTTGCATCTTCCCGGGTTTCCCGGGGTTCTGCGGCCCCTAGTGGCCGATTGAATGCTCCGGAGGGTCGGCAGGGCCCCCTGGAGGGCCCAGAAGATCAGCCGGAGATGTCCGACATCTACACTGTGGAGAAGCTTGTGGGCTTTCGATACAATGGGAAGACCCCTGAATGGCGGGTGCGGTGGCAGGGCTATGGGCCCAAAGATGACACGTGGGAGACGCGCAAGAACTTGCTCATGGACAGTTCTTTCGCCTTCAAACGTCAAATGGAACAGATGGAGAAAGACTATTTGGCGAAGAGGGCGCAGGCCAGGCACGGCAAGGGAGGGGCGCCCACCCCCGCGAGCAGAAAAAGGAGCTCTTTGCTCTCCGCGCCTCTCCTGGAAGAGACGGACAGCGCGCGAGAGTCGAGCAGCAGCAGCAGCAGCTCCTCGGAATTCAGCTGCCCGAAACAAAGCAGCAGCAGCAGCAGCGGAGGCGCGTATACGTCTGATTCGGACTGCTCCGTTTCACAGTCACTTCTGTCTTCCTCTCGACGCACAAAGAGGCCCCACAGAACCAAACCTCCAAGGCGGAGGAGAAGATGCATAGATGATCTGCTGCGCGCAGGCGGGCCAGAGAGGGGCCCCCAGGCCGTAGACCCGGGCCTGCCGGCCTCTCCAGACAGCGGGTCGGAG
>NW_013541511.1:0-42500 GCF_000499545.2 Eimeria tenella
TAGCTAAAAAGATGACCGAAACCGGTGGCATTTGAAACCGCGTCTCGGTGACAGCGAATCTTTTGGTAAACAAGACCCTCTTGCCACTGGATTGTAGCATGTTAAAGCAAGCACTTGCTCCATTTATACATGCCATGTAGCTCGCTCGCCGAGTACAGTAGCTGGAGGTACGCACTATTGCTACCCTTGTGCACCAGAGGAATTGGCGCTCCTTAAGTTAAAACCACGTTGTTCTGTAGGATATACTGCGGCAGACCACGTCTGCACGCCTTCAAATTAAATTTGAGTACTACTTCGTGTTTCTAGTGGGCAGATTGGATACAAAAGCACTGGAACTGCATGCCCTGTTCTTGTTGACCACGAACTTTAGTGGGTTTCTTCGGGGAACGATAGGTTGAGTGCACGGCCCTGCGAGCTCAGCGGGGCAACATGCATATACAGAGATGCAAATGTGCTTGTTATGCATGTTTTCCCGGGAGTTGCTACACCGATTTCTCGCTCAATTTTCGGGGTCCCCTGCCACCTTTGGTGGGCAGTGAAGAGGGTGCACAGAAATCCACTCCAATCTAATACTGCCAATTCCCCAAGTAACAACCAAGAGGCATGGTCAGGTCACGTTCTGCAGGCCTGTATATCTTCTAAATGGAAGGTTTGCAGCATTTTGTGCGCAGCTGCAATAACGGAGTCCTATTCAGCAGCTTCAGATATTGATCGACAAGCACAGCTTCATGGGCTCCTTACGACCTTCAGGAAAAATGAATAAACCGAAGTTCGAGAGGATGCGTGTATGCATGGGTGACTACAAAGCCAATGACAGACAGAAACGCTCCCAGGAACGGACAGAGGAGACCTATGAGAAGTTCACGGGTAATGGTCTGGCGTTTTCCGAAAATTAGGTGGGACATGTATATACCCGTTGCTACGGCAGGGTTCATCGTTGCCCCAGCAATACCGCCAAACAATACGACCATCGCTGCTGTCAAGGGAATGGTGACAAGGCTAACATCTCCTGCACTTGTTGCGAAGGTGAGAACGAGGCAGGTATAGATGAGCAAGATCGTCGGAATAACCTCATGAAATATTGAACGAGCTGAAGATGCGCCAGGATCAAGCGGAAGAACTTCAAGGGGCTCCCCCATGATTGCCCACCCTATTAAGGCTCCACAAGTTCCCCCAACCAACTGACAGAAGAAGTATGCGATGTATTCAAATGCGCGGAAGTGCTTAGACGTCACAAACATTGCAGTTGAAACTGCTGGATTAAAATGAGCGCCGCTAATGGGCACGAACAAGAATGTCAAAACGTAAACCACAGCCGACACTGAACAAGGTGAAAAAATTGCGTGGCTCCCCTTTTCTGCGAGTGCAATGGAGGTCACAAGGAATAGGGTGCCAAGAAGCTCGCAGAAGAATTTCTGGGCACAAAATATAACATATAGCATGCGAACATGCCTCTTGCTCAGTGCTTCTTGGTTGTCATCTATGGGTCCATCTGCACCAGGGAATTCCGAGCCTGTATCGAAAAGCGAAACCAAAGCAGAAAACAGAAAAAGCTGAGCATCAAGCTAGAGCCGAGTTGTCTGAATGGCTGCGCTACTTCCTCTTAACACGGTGAAAAGAAAATCCAAGGAGGATTACATTCTTCGGATGACGGCGCAGGCAAAAACATTTGGGAAACCGCGGACTGTCCCCGCTGGGTTCTCGTATCGACTGAAGGACCTGAACAAAAATCAACAAAGCTCCGTCAGTCCGTAGTTTGATGTGGAAACAGAAGTGGGTACAGTTCGTAGAAGAAGCAAGGGGAATCAAAGTAATCTTCCTTTTATAAATGCAAGACCACTGCACGCGGTTTAATCAGTTGTAAACTGAATATACGGATTGAATCACCACTTCTTCGTTCATGCAAGCTTAGCATTGAAGAACAGCGAGTGTTCTGGAGCGAAGCAGACCAAAAGCCCAGCTCCCTTAACTGTTCAGAGCCGAGCAGCCCGTAAGCTCACACGGCAGTTGATAAAGATTAGAATGCGGCCTACTGTTACGGAGTTGCTGAAGGTATTCCGTGCAGGCGACAATGCGTTATCTGGCAAGACCAGCTGACGGAACTCTCTGAGTAACTATGCTTTTGAAGCCATAGAGTGTGCACCATGCCACTTCCAACACATGCAAGTGGTGTGGTCTATAGAGGCGTTTACATTTATAGTAGGCTCCTGTCACCTACCTCCTCGATTTAATGTTGCCGCGAAGTCCCTCTGACCAAGAAGGATTGCTGTATCTCCTCGAGAAAAGCCCGATTGCATCCTTTGATACGGTGTCTGCTTCGAGAGAGACATCTGATTTTGTACTGAACAACACAAACAAACAGTTAGTGGGCTGGGTTAACTGGACGCACAGAGGCAGGTAAATGCACGCCATTTGAAGAAGTACGTCGTTCGTGTTCCGGTGAGTCAACTACATGGGGGAGGGTCCACAATACAGATTGAAACAGCCTTACATTCGGCCTCTACAGGCGCCGCCAACCCCCCAGGCGGAGCAGGGAAACTTGAAGGTTGACCTGCAACGCTGGACGTAGGCGGGGGGGAAATCCCCTGCTGCATTACGGAGTCACTTCGCTGAATTCTCATTGTATCTTATCTGCTTCCTCGTGATCAAGCTCGAACGAGCCCGCTGAGACACACACAGCAGCTCCATATAAAGGAAGTTACACAAGGTATTCTTGTAGGGCGTTCAAGCTGAGAAAAACTGCGCGCATTTTGGCTCACTTAGAAACAGATCTTTTAAAATGAGCTCTCCCAAGATTACTTTTGACAAAGTAGAGAGAAAAACATTATTCTCTCCCATAAGCCCCAAGAGGTTCCGATAAAAGAAAGGCACACTGGTCCACTTCGTGGTCACTTCCTCAGTAGCTTTTGTGTCCAGCTCTGCAAGCCCTTCCGTAGTG
Organism: Eimeria tenella; assembly: GCF_000499545.2. Taxonomy (NCBI): domain Eukaryota; phylum Apicomplexa; class Conoidasida; order Eucoccidiorida; family Eimeriidae; genus Eimeria; species Eimeria tenella. Next base: position 2,939 of record NW_013541511.1, read on the forward strand.
TTGCTCTACTATTCATAAGTTCATGCATGTAAAGATCAAGTGTAACGTTGAGCTTTATCCCATATTCTTTGCCGCTGCTCGGTGAAACCGTCGCCGACTGATTCACCGCCGCGCCGCTGGCTCCATATTTGTTAGCTAGCGGGGGGTCAATTCAGTGGTTCCTTCTTTCCCATTTCCACTGAAATTATTAGATGTCCACAAAACTCTTTTTAAATATTATCACGGTCTCGTTTGTCTCTGCTTAAGCTCGCGATTTTATGCACGTTCTGTAGTGTTGCGTGCAAGGGGAGCAGCGGTTTGCCATAGGTTGAGCGGTCGTTGGCGTTTAAGGATTAAGGGGTAACGAACTCTAAAAATAATTCAACAACTACCTACGAGAGTAACAACCATTTGGCAGCTAATCTCAGTCTCATCAAGGCGCATGCCCTGCCACTTGCGCCATATCCTTTGCCTACCACAGGCCACCCGCCTGAAGACTACGTGTTGACTCAGTTGGACCTCCATGTAGTAGCTGTACAAAACTATCCTAGTATCCTCTGCACTTTTAAGAGAACCTAAGCACTCAGCGCTACACGGGGTAGCCTCCTGCAGTCCAAAACGGAAATCCTGCAATGCAGTGCATTGCAGTGGGGCCGCATAGCACTAGCCTTCACCTGCAAATCAGAGATGATCTCTATAAAGCCTAAAATAAGGCAGCAAATGGTAAGACATATTTTCGTGCGAGAGTTTGACACTATTAGTAGAAAACCGGCCCGACCAGCCTCGAAAAGTGCAGGTTTTGTGCAAGACTACCGGCACAGGGTACACATCACTATGAACACGCAGCCTCCCAATGCAATATTGTCCTGTTTCCATAACTTAACGTTTTGTGGAGAGAAATGCTTTAAGCAATCAGGCCTGACAGTGGTCGCTAGGCGCGCATTTTGCCAGCTGCCAAACTGTGCGTGCCCCACCGGCAAACGCATTTTTCGCCTGGCCCTTGCTCTTTAGACAACACACAGACAGTTTGGTGTGCTCATGCTCAAATGACACATGTATCAACAACTGCAATATTGAAAACACGCTCCATAAACTTCGCGGAAAGAACGTTAACACTGTAGATGAGCCCGTCAGAAACCAATGACTGTGTGCTTGCTCGTGGCGACTGTTTTGAGTCCCGTCAGCCGGCTTGCACCGCTGCTGTCACGTCAGAATTAATCTGGAGCATGATTGAGGTGAACTACGGAGGACTATGCGAGCTGAGAAAATATTTGCATGCACAGCTATTGTGTTGCTGCAGCGCAGCACTCTCCACCGGAAAGACCACAGCGCGCGACTAGCCGGAATGCCCAGCCTTGGCCTGCTTGCAATGTAGGACACGGAAGTCAGTCAGAAACTCTTGACTGAGGAAGGACAACCATTACAAGAACAGAATCAAGCTCACGCTCTGGCTGGGGGTACGCCAAAGAAAGGCAACTGGCACACAAATTAAGCTAGAAAATGAGAGAGACGAAGGCAGGTTACGTCCTGCCATGCCAGAAACTGGAAAGCCTCTGCACTTAATTTCTCATGAGGCCCACTAACCTTCTAACGAAGGGCTTCCTCATCCTGCTTCCAAGAATTAACAGCATGAGCATCTGTGCTGCTGAGGCCACAAAACAGCACTGTAAGCATGTTGAGTCATTCCTACAGCTCAAAGCATCCCTTCAAATCAAAAGCAAGGAAAATACAGAGACAAAATAGCGGAGCGCCGCAACTACCTGTGGTATGCTATAAATCATCAACCACAGAGAAGATGTGTGCGAAGACTGTAGTTAAAACGCAGTGACTCCGAAGTGCCTTATAGGCATGTGAGTACAGATGCGTCGAGATTCGTTGCCTACACGTGGGGCATGCACACCCTATCACATTGTACAGCTCTCCAGATTGCCAGAAGCATGGAAATCAGAAGGCGAACCTGCCAGTGCCCCTGCCTTGTTCGGATCCCTGTCCATTTTGATCTGGCTCGCATCCGCCAGACCTACTCTTCTCCCCATCTGTGGCGCTGCATTCCCCGCTTTTGCCTCTGCTGAACGTATTTTTACCCCAGCTACGTATTTTGTCCCACGTCTTGTTCACATGCCCTGAACTGCCAGAGCGCTTCGGCTGCTGTTCTGCTTCAGCAACAGGCTGACGGATTGATGCGAACTTCCGAACACCTAGAAGCAGCAGTTAAGGCAAAAAGGCAGGTACAGACCGACAACGACAAGAAATGCGATATGATGCAGAGAGCTTAAGAAAACATTTTGCCGGGAAGTTTCATGCTACGGCAAAATTTTCTCATTTCACTCCCCTACTAAACTGAGTTGTGAGCCGAGTAAATACTTTTCCTAAGAAGCCCTCGACGCATGTCGTCTTACCTGGCCTCTTGAGAGTTTCGTGAAAGTCACTCTGACCAAGAAGGATCCTTGTATCTCCTGGAGAGAAGCCGGTGAGTTTTCTTTCGTAGGGTGTCTGCCTCATGAGGGACGATTGTCTTTGTACTGAGCACAAGAGCATTGGGACACGCAGTCTCAAATACTACAACCGAACACTTTTGTTACGTTAAGTCTGACTAGACACTGCAGACGCTGCGAGTCAAATAGTGAAACGCCAGTCCGATAGCTATCCATCAGACGATCAATGTTTACAGGAATAACTGAGGCTCATGATTCCAAACAAACGGGGGAATTGTCTATGACAGTCACAAGCAGTGAGCAAATTCAGAGACTAAAGGTGGAGAGTATTCCTACCATGATGGTCAAGTGTGCTCGGCAAAGGTCCAGAACGACACGAAAAACTGGCTGAGTCAAATGCAGCAACGGAGGCCCCTGAGGGGCTCTGTCCTTGCCGCAGAGAAGATTCATTTGATGGCATGTTGAGAAGTGTGCCGACTTGGTCACCTCCGTATAAACCAAACCGTCTGAGAACAACAAATGTCCGCATAAGTGTTTCCCAGCCGTCGGTGGATCTGACGTTTCACTCTGCAGGCACACGAGTGCACTTTCACATGAAAGAATGAAGGGCCGGTTGCTCAAACATGTGGCTCGCAGCGAGATACACTTCACAAAGGCGCTTTGAGCTCTTCGCGTGCAATGAATGACCGTGTCGGCTAAGGTCGCCCGGGGAAAGTAAGCCATACATTTACGCAAACATACAAGATCACACAAATTCGAAATCAGTCAATGTGCTGTGGCTCATTTGGGGTGTGTGAAGCAGCCTTTTGGAGAACGAGACTGACCCATTCGTGACTCACTTGACTCCCCGGGTGAAGACACGAACGAGTGACTGGGCCTCCACAAGACTTTGGGTGGATCAAGTCACTATGAGATTAAATTTCCTTTTTGCTCAAGCAGAATTAAGAGCTATTTGCTGACACCTACTGGCGTCTCGCGTCGAGCATGCAAGGTGACCGACCACTGGCTTGCGAGCATAGAACTCGTGGTCTCATCGCTCACGAGGACTAGTCCATCATTTCGGTAACAAAAAACGAGGCGGGGATCAAGGCCTGCTTTTACACACAATTATTCTCCTCATTTATTAAAAAAGACAGTTACTAAACACAGTCCTCCGAGCCGTACAGGCGGACCTCGTAGGGTTCTTCTGATCGATTTCAATGCGGTTGTCCGGAATTTTGAAAGCAGAGCGCGGTAACCGCGCCGTAGTCGTTCGTGTGACACCAACCTACTGCGTTAGCAGACCTAATCCTGCTTAACTACCACTCCCCCCATTGCCTTCCGTGACTTGATCATTGATTCGTTATTTTGTGTGTACTTCTTCTGCAGAGTTACAGTACACACCATAATTGTGGCCTGCCTCATGAATACGCCAGAAACTGTAGCACACTACGTAGCAAACTTCGCCACCTTCCCCAAATAACCGGAGGCCAGAAGCGAGCAGCTTTGGTTGAAGCATCGGTACTCACACCAGTCAAACTCATAAGTACAAATGCCTGCGTCCAGGCCTCTAGTTCTGCCGATACTTCTTCGCCGCACCGTGAGCTACTGTGGAAAATATGTCTCTCCTCGTGCTCCACAACAGTGGTAAGCTCCACAGGCTCATCAAAAGCCAAGGAAACAAGCATTCGTTCAGCAGCCGACTGATCGCGCTACACTCACTAAATCAGCTGCTGTCTAGATAAATATAATTGAAGCGGATGGTGCAGAAGTTAAACCAACCACAGCACTGGAGCAGTGTCACGCCACCCCTTCGGGAATAAGCAGGCGGCATTCATCCACACGGAAAAACAATAAATATCAAGAAAGCTGGGGCGCCCATTACGCCATCCGAGCTGGAGGTCTTGCAAGCAGTGCCTTCGGGACGTTCGCAAGGTCAACTGTCTTCAGCTTGAGAAGGCGAGCGGCCCTGAAGCACAAGGGAAGCCGGCAAGAGTACTGACAATGGCTCGACATGAAGATAACCTTGTACGCCGACCCGCTAGATGCTTAAGACGCAACCGCTGCGAACGGTCCACAATGTGTTCAACTGTTCAGCGTATGAGCACAGTTATACAGCCGCTTCACCTCTCCTCAGGCCTCCCACCGCATTTCCAACCCAGCTGTCGGAGCTTCTCCTTAACCACTGTGGAAAAACAAAAAAGTTTACACAGAAAAATAAGCTACATTCACACTAGCCTCGGGAGCAGCTCGAATCAACATACATGGCAAAAGCCCAGCAAGGAAGCTTAGGTTATTGTGAGCGTCGGCGAGGGCAGCACTAAATACACTGTACCAAAGCATTGCCACAAAGTCGAAAAAATAAAGATGCACATCGGAGCATGGAAGCGTGAAAGGACGCACCATCCGCATCTACGGCCTTCAAAAGCTCCTCAGCGGTGCTGAAGCGGCTCACGTCCAGCTGCTGCGCCTCTCTCACCACCCTTTCAGCAACAATTGCTACCCGCGCGGCTTCAGCCTCGGCTTCTGCCTTTCGCCGACGTTCTTCCTCCTGTGCAGCCCTCTCCGCAGCAGCTGCTGCCCGGGCAGCTTCAGCCTCGGCTTCCGCCTTTCGCCGACGCTCTTCCTCCTGTGCAGCTGAGTTCTTGAGACGCATCTGCTCCAACTGCTGCATCAGCGCCGTCGCCTGCGCGTCGGGCTTGGGACTCAAGGAGAAACCACCCTTATCTCTAATGCTGCCACCAAAGCCTGACGGATATTTTGCAGTTCCTGACGTGTTCGGGAAAGCTCTCCCACTGCTCGTAGCCGCTGCCCGTTCGTTCAGGGGGTTGTTCGTAGCGGTGGCTGGGCCACTCGCTCCATTGGCATCATTACTAGAACTATGGGGAGAGGAACTTCTGTTGCCAGTCTCATTGCTGTCTAGTTCGCTGGGCTGTCCATCTGAATCAGTGTCAGACCACTGGTCATCTTCGCTATCGAGCTCTACAGCATCACGAAGCTGGGAGAACAAGGCACGGTTCTGTGGTGTCGCAGCCCGATTGCGCTGCTCCGCTTCCATTTGCCTTCTGCAGGCACGTTCAGCATCAGCAAGATGTCACAAACTAGGCAAATAAAAGAAAACCCATAAATACTGAATGTTACGCATGGTAATGAGAAGTGGAAGCTCAACCAGCCAACTAACCACTAGTACGGAAGACAATCAAACGTCCAGAGCAAGTGCAGAGCGACTCGGGCAGCCGCGTAACCATACCGCAATGCTGTTTGCTGTTTAAGGCCATCAGCAACAACTGACGGCATCTGGGAAACCTGGGCTAACTGTTCGGAGATAAAATCGGGGTCTACAGAAACAGCTGGCTTTGCTTCCTGCGTAGGGAATGGAGGCAAGTCACGCAAGAAGGGCGCAGCGCTGACATATGCCATGAAAACATTCCAGCGCCCATCCTGCAATGACACTATGGTAAAGTTTGACAAAAATTGCGCCTTAACTAGGGTTCTACAGCCTTTGCAGCAACCTACTGGCTCCTGATTTTCTGGTGCGCCGTGCGTCAGTGCGGCAACCAACGCATCTTCCTTCCTTTTTTTCTCCATCCATTCTTTAATACGAGTGACCACTTGGGCCTGTCGAATTCTCCTCCCTGTTAAGTCTCTACAAAAAAAGTCGGCGAAGCAAGCAACGTAAAGCATATATCTCATGAACAGGGGCTCCGTAAAAGTACAGTAACCCTTATATGAAAGGTTGTGAAGGCTAGTCCACGCACCCGACCCGAAACCGTCAGCCATTTCGGCGTGGCTCAACACAAAACTCACCTGCAGGCATCAATCGAGAAATTCGCTCGTTTTTTCCTTCGTTGTTTCTTCAGTAACGCACCAAAACCACCCTTTCCTCCCGGCAGCCTCAAGAGTAACCAGAGCGAACAAAGAGGCGAGCCACGTTCTGTTTCTGATTTCGCTTCCGGTCTCTCCTTACCGCCCCAATCTGCCGCTATTGCATATGCTGCTTCGGTGCCAACAACTTTTTCTAGCGGGAGGCACGTATTTGGATGTACCTCCCGTTGCTGCAGCACCAAGCGTAGCTTGGCAGCCGCCACTTCTGCCGGGAATCCAGCGCGTGCTGCCGCCAAGGAAAAGATGAAGTATCCCGGAACAAAAAGTCCCGTAGCTGAGCCCTTGGTTACAGGAGATAAAGCTAGTCTACCTGCTGAAGCTGTTTCTGGACTTGCGCAGCACACGCACTTCGCCTCTTCGTCAGTGAGAAGCGGGAGATCTTCCAGGGGAAGGGACACAACAGAAGTGCTCCCCCATGGCAAATTTACAAGGAAGGTGACACTGCGGCGTCCGTTACTTGCCACTGCCACTGGATGAAGGGAAGTGGTTTGATTCGGCTGAACCTTCAGTATGCTAAAAGCACTTTCGGCCCCGAAGGGAGCAGCATCAGGCCGCAGCACCGCGAGCGAAGCCATTTCTACCCTTTTTCACTCAATAATAAGGCCTCACTACAAATACTGGCGACAGTCACTGAGACCCTGGAGAGAATGCAGGATTACAAGAGCTGACTTCAGTGCTTGCCGTAAGCAGCCACGCCCTTTGGCTCCACGTGGAGTATCTGCAAAAAGCCAGACTATATAAATGTAGCAGTTTATGTGCAAAGGAAGTCGCGTTGGGTGAACTGGTGGAAGTGATTAGATACTTTGTGGAGGAGGCTGAAGAGAAGCGCATGCAGCAGCGGGCCCCCCAATGAATCAGTCCCTTCAATGGCGGGTCAGTTTAGCGCAGCGCGGGACCCTGTCTATAAGTTTTAAATTGCCTTATCCATCATTTCCCCTGTGGGAATTCATATGTAACTGTGACCTCCGGGTTGTGCTTCGGAGAAGCCAGGGCGTGGTTTCCCGCTGGCAGGAGCCACCGACCGTCGTGCCGTCTTTGCACTGACTGAGGCCAACTGTATGGATAGGTACGAGTGTCTATGAAGTGTATCATAAGAGGGTTCTTGAGCCTCCAGGGGTAAACAGTGTGCGAAGAGGAGGGACAGCCGCTATGTTTGTGCAGCCGTCGCCGATCCCATTTGCAGCGCAATTGGCTCACAACGTGCATTCAGAGCAGCTATCATTCACAGAAACCCCACGAGCGCTTCAGGCAGCTTTGGAGGGGAAAGAAAGGACCCCACAATTTTTCCGCCATAGGATACCGCCCCCAATTGGCGCAACCTGGGCGAAAGTGCAGTGACCAAGTCATCCCGTCTTGGACCTTGCCGGAGAGTGCCGGCGCTCCATTCACTAGCCTTGTCTATCACAGCACGTTGAAAGGAGCGAAAGTACGACAAAGATCAAGCCCAACAGTTGCATGAGGAGCGCGAGGTTGCAAGGCTGGTTTAATGAGGCGCCGGGATCACCTGAATTGGACGGGAGAAGGTGACGAAAATAAGCGCACATATATTTTTCTTGTTTTCCCCGGAATTTTGGGACTGTGTTTGAAGCTTCTGGAAGCCCAATCTGGGCAACGGGAAAATGTCATTTGGCTTCACTCGTTCCACAACGGAATCGGCCAACTACTATTCAAAGCAAAATTCAACTGAGCTTCCAAATGGACCGTCGGATTCAGTGTCTCAGCTGGCATGGGTAGGTGTCGTTGTCTCTCTGCATCAATGTAGGCTGAGCAATTTCGCGATGCGTGAGTGGCCTACAGCGCTGTGTTCAGTTGCTCCTTCGATGTCCATATGCGGCGACAATTTGTTGTGCGTTTCAGTCTCGTGATGGGCAGGCACTGGCCTGTGCTTCGTGGGACCGAACATGCCGGGTCTGGCAAATAACAACTCAACCTGCGGCCTTTGGCAGCAGTGGCCAAAGCGTTTACAAAGGGAACCCGCAGTCGCTGTTCACAGAAACTGCACCTATTCTATCTTGCTGCTTTGGAGATGTAAGTCCCTATGTCGCAAGCAGGAGCGTCTTAGGGTGCCGTTTAGGCCAGCCTTTATTTGTTGCACTTTGTGAGGCGTACTTGTGACTTTTTGTCAGACAACACAGATGCTGCTTACAGCGGGATGCGACAAGCAGGTGAAGGCGTATGACCTCATCAGCGGCCGGACCACAGGGCAGGTCATCGGGCAGGTGAGGTTAACTGTTTTAGCTCCCCCGCGGCTGAATTTTACCTACTTGAACGACGCTTATAGCGTATATCGAAACAAGTCGTATCTGTTGCTGTGTGGCTTAGTATTGTGACGATTGGGCCCTCTGAAATTTTTGCTCAGCATGATTCTCCTGTAAATTTCGTGGCATGGAACCCTATGTACAAGTTGGTTATCAGCAGTAAGCCAAAACACTATGGCAGTCGATGAGGAAGGCAATTTACATCTTCTCTGTTGCGGCGTTCGTAGCTGTTATTTTCGGCTGCTTTTGCCTGATGGAGTTCGATACAGCCTTGCCGTGCCCATGCAAAGCAAGGAAATTGTCTGTGCTGTGAGGGGTTGGCCACTTTCAGTAAATTACGGAATGCTTTTTTTTGCTTTCTGTGTGTGCGTCCTTTTTTCGCGACGCAGCAAGTTGGGACGGAGCTGTGAAGATGTGGGATGGCAAACAGCCCAACCCAGTTTGGCAGCAGAATGTTGGCGCGAAAGTGCGTAAGAGGGGCGCACTGACAAACAGGGTAGTTCTTAGCTACCAACCTTCTGCAGCATCACACTGGTTTGGTCGACATGAAAATAAAAGCCTCGAGATACCACAGGCTGGCACACAATTCTGTGGAAAACTCAACGTGAAAAAAGCTACTACTGGTCTTGACGCGGAGATGCATGGGCGACTTATCTAAGTTTGGTGATCTTTGTTTCCCTTTCTGTGCAGATATGCAAGGCGGCTTTCCACGACTGTTTCCTGGGGATTTGCGACACTTTTCATGACTGTTTGATTTTAAATGTTCCTCTTCTTTTCCAGCAGAACCAGATAGCCTTTCCTGTCACAACGCCGAGCGCTGCAGCTGCTGCTTCTATACCGGTCTTCACTAAGGCTGGATCTCAATATCAGAAAATGCAAACGCGATCTATTGCGTTCTTCCCCGACGACGCTTCACAATCACCAGGGGCTGCAATTGGAAGCGTAGAAGGCAGATGTAGCATTGTGTACATCAAAGAAGAACATAAGTAAGGCCCAAAATCCCATTTTTAGCGCTGCGCTCTTTTTGCGAGCGCTGCTTGAGCGTATGAGCAGGCTGCTGCGTCTCTCGCAGAGCTAATTAGGAGGGAGCAGTAGTCTGTTTGTGCTCGTTTATTTACTGCAGAAATATGGAATTTAGCTATCGCTGTCATCGGCAGGACGGGCCACAGCAAGTACTGCAGATATACTCTGTAAATGCGATCTCCTTCAACAAGCTCAAGTCGTTTAGTACTGGCGTACGTCCCTCGATCTCAGTTTACTGAGAAAGCAGGTCTAGTTTTATAGATGAAACAGTCAAAAAGGCGTAGAAGCCGAGGGATACTAGCCACTAAATAGCACTGCCTTGACTGAACTTGTTATTTTCAGGGATCTGATGGCATTATCGTCTGCTGGGACAAAGATTCGAGGCAGAAGTATGCATCCAGCTAGCGTAGAGCAGTACCTTCTCCGGGTTTGTTCAGAAGTTCATCAGACTCTCCCTGCATGTTTCTTGAGCATGTCATTTCTGGATGGCCGTCTGCGTGTCATCTTTTCGCTCGACGCTTTTTATAGACTGAAGACATTTGAACCTGCGGGCGCGCCGATAGCGGATTTGAAATATGACCCCACATCAACGGCGCTCGCATACGCTGTGTCTTACGACTGGAATAAGGTAGACGTCACAGTATTTTTACTTTTTTTTCCATTATCGTGTTGGAGGCCCTTCGCTCCTAAGTCGACCCAGTGGGTCTCCTCCCACCGACGTTTTTATGGGCAATCTTCTCTGTTTCTTCAGGGCCCAGACCAGCAAGAGATGGCAAAAGGACATCATGTTTACATTCATGCAGTAAGGATTTGCATGTTCCGAAACTTCACGTATTTGTTTTTCCGCTTGGATGCCTAGGACGTGCATTGTGCATTACCTCTTTGGTATGGACAGTAGGACAGAGCCCTATGCCCGGTACTGATTAAAGTTGTTTTTATTCGCAGATGAAAGAAGAGGACCTCCGCCCACGTCCGAAGAACACCCAGCGTCGCTGAGTTGCGACTTTTTTCTTTTGTTAGCTCTTCGGCGGCTCCTGTCGTGAGCAGCAGCATTTCAGCCGGCGAAGCTGCCAGCCCAACACCACGGAATTCGTGCAGCTGACGCCGGGGCGTCACTCTGTAAAGCGCAGCGTGCAAATATGCAGAAACTCTTAGTGACTTCAGCTGCCGCATCGCCAAACTTGGGCCGGGAACCTCGCTGTTCCGCAGGCTGCTGGCGTCACTGCCATACGGGCAAACTAGCGGGACTGCGATGTTTGTTGCAATCAAATTGCAACAGTTAATGAGCAATATATCGCAGAGTTTACGTTCGTCTTACGCTTTCGGGGCGCGCAATTTGCTGCTGCGTGACTAGAGTGAGCTAGATACCAGATCGTTTCAACTTGCTCGGGGCTCTGCAAACTGCGAGTTTAATCGTAAGCGAAGACGTTCTGGCGCACCTCAGCTGACCTGTCAAAGCCAGCGGGGTTTTGTAATACAGTGCATTTTGCAAATGGTCGTATGGTCGCAGCAGCCCGCCGCGGCCGTGTCCTTTAAGCTGCAGCAGCCTGCAGCTTCAGAGGCACACTGGACTTGAGAGTTTGCTCTGTTGGTGTCCTGCTCGCCATGCCAACTTTCTCCACTAACAGAGCAGCGTAATAACGCTCTTTTGTCGTGCTCGAGGAGTTGCTACTTGGTGAAAATGCAGACTGCTGCCGTGCTTGCATGAAGTTGGCTTCGTAGCTCAAATTGGGACGAACCAAGAACCAGAGAGACTGCACCGTTTGTGCAGCACTAGTTTGCTAACCGGATTGTTAGTCTTTAAGTACAGTTGTACGTAATGGTGCCACCAATCACCTGGCGTACGGCGGCGAGTAGCAACTGGTGCTAGTTGCTCATACCCAAGAATGGCGCGCTAAAGGCGAGTGGAAAGTTGCAAGCAGCTTGCCAGCAGTAGGCCAGGTGCGGCCTGAGTGAAGAGTGAATGAATCACTCAAAATACCAGCAAGGAGCCACGTAGTGTAATTTGATGGAAGCTTGACACAGCCGACTGAGCAGGCTGCCCCTGCACAGTTAATCAATACGGTTTTGCAGTGTTTTATTTCGAGGTATGTAGATGAGGGCAGGGGGAATGCAGAAATCCTTGCTGCATCTGCATTTCTTTTTCCGGGGGGCACGTAAAAGGCAATGTCGTACCGTCTCTTCAGGACTTGCCTACTAATTTCAAAAAGAAAGAGTTTGGAAAGCCGGCAAACGGCTTTTGGTGCTTTTAGGCTCGAGTCAGTGGCGTTTCGTGAGTCAGTGGCGTTTCGTGAAACGACGCAACCTAAATCATCAATTGTCGAACTTGACTCCTTTTCTGGACATGCACAAGTACATATTACCTTTGGGGATTGTCAGCGCGTCTTATTTACTGTTTATTCAAATCTTTTTCGTTCCGGGAGACTGTCCTGAGGGCACTTTTCCTTGGGAGGCGTGCACAATGATTCCGGTGCTGAGCTCCCTCCAGTTTGCGCTTCCTGCACGTGTATGAAAAGCAAACCAGGTAATTCAAATAAAGAAAATTCAAAGTATCTGTTTCAACTTACTGCCTGGAACGAGCCAGTGCAGCATACAATAGTCATCTGCTGTTCAAATCTGAGCTGCTCCCAAGGCATTCCCTCGTCGGTTCCTTGCAGCGCACAAAGGAAAAAATTTGCGTGTATGGAGTAACTAACAACAGGCGCTTAGTCTTGAGCTCCAGTTTTTGTAGGTAAAACCATTCGCGTCAAGTATTTTGAATGTACGAAGCAGTCGTTGAAATGTAACGTGGCAAGAAGACCCCGGAGCATTACATCAGTGACGAGATGCAACAAAGTGAAAGTTCCACATTTATACGGCTAATCAACTGAGCTGTGCGTAATTCCTGTCTCACAAATTAATAAAGCTATCAAGAGAGCGACAAATGCTTGAAAACGGAACTTTACGGCGCACTCAGCAGAAGGGAGGATCTGTGCAGCCAAGTCCGCCGCGTTATGCAAAACAGAGCAGGCCGATTTGTTACTTTAGTGAAACGAGACACGGGACAAGAAAGCCTAACCGCATGTACTGTTGCTCCCAAAACCGCGTGGCCTTCATTCGAGAAATTGTAAAAGCTCACAAAGTGTATTCGGCGCCAAATCTTACAGTAAAGCGTACAGTACGGATCGCACTGTCAAGCCTAACGCGTATATTCAACACACAAAAACATGCAAGATGTATCCTGATCGCTTTGAGCACGCAGTGGATGTGGTAACAGGAGCCTAGAGCAAGCCTCCGCAAGCCCGCCTCCAAATTGCAGAACAGGACTCAACAGAACTTGCGGCTGGTTACTCGCCAGCATTCAGGCAATATATTGCTAATTACAGCAATTTAATAAAAGCTAAGAGGGGCTTTAGGACGTTTAGACAATCTCGTTTTCGGTACGCAGTCCACACAGCGAACAGAGGACGACTGAAGAAGAAAAAGAGTCGGCTTCTGGTTGTTTTCCTCAAATTTGCCCCAGTACAATACCGAATTCATCTTTTAAACTCAAATTTCGATTTTCCTGATGTTTTTTTTACCTCGGGCCAATAAATTTGGACGGTGTGCAAAGGTTCTCCTCTCTGAGCTTGCAAAAATACAGATTTTGGCCATCTGTGTCCTCCCTCAAGACGCCATTGAGCTCGGCACTTGAATTTGGCAGAGTAAACAGACAAATCAGTGTAACGCAAAAGACACAGATACTTCATTGGTGGCGCTTGATCTCTACGGGGGGCCCTCGATGCTTGTTTACCTACAACAGGCGCATCCTAGACGGGTTTGCCGAGTTTCTATCCTAGAAGAGGCAATCTTGCTGCTTCAAAGGCGCAACAAGAAAGTTTCCCCTCAGGATAATACGGCTGAGGCAGGGACTTGTCATAGGTCGTTTTTTCCCCATGGATCAGAAGCGGGTGCCGACGTGCAACCTATTCTGACACCTTCAGCTGCGGTCCAACGCACTTGTTGGACTATACAGACTAATCCTGCAGCAGAAACAAGCACTAAAGTGCTTTCTTGCCCAAGCATTCCTCTCACGCGCTTCAGGAGGTCCTGGGTGTGTAGGGATCCTGGGCATTCAAAAGGGAACAGGAGATCCGTGGCACTAGATTTGGCTGTGATGGCGACACCAGATGGTCCACAAGCAGCAAGCAGGCTTGCGGAAGAGTCCGGAATGCAGAAATCATCGTTGGGTGATGAGGATCCTCTCGTTCAATACGTGGTACTGCGTAAGGACTTGACCGTGAAGCTGAACTGGCCTCTGGGCGCAGTTGTGGCTCAAGCGTGCCATGCTGCGTAAGTCGCTGTGTTGCACTATACGTGGATAGCACCGCTGACGAACGAATCTTGCATAGCCACTCTGTAACTGTTTTCACTGCTTGTCCTAAACGAGTTAGGAACGAATCTTGCATAGCCACTCTGTAACTGTTTTCACTGCTTGTCCTAAACGAGTTAGCCTTTGCAAAACACAACAAAGAGTTCTCACAGGAAATCGCGCTTACAACTGCTCCCGATGACCCTGCGCACCAAATTGCCAAATTTTAAAATATCCCGTGAGATTTGCTTGTCTTCGAGGCGCTGCGGGCTATCGGTGGCGTGTTACTATCTCTTCAGGGTGGATGCGCTAGGGATTTCCATGATACGAGACGGAGACGAAGCCAAGACATATTTGGCTGCCGGCAGTAGCATGATAACAGTCGTCTTGCAAGTCCCAGGTGAGCCTGAATTGCTCAAGCTTCGGGACAAGCTGCAGCAGAGCCAAATCGGCCATTCGTTATGGAAAGAAGAACCAGAGAAAATCCCGACGGCATTAGCATCTGTGCCGATACGAAAAAGTGCTGGAAAGGTCTTCAAAGGACTAAAACTTTTGTCATAACGCATTCGGGCCGGCGGAGTGTGAACGCCTGTGCGGGCGACGCTTTCTATCATTTACACTTTAAGCAATAGCGGTAGTTTCTTGTGTTGGGCAGTAATGTGAAATTTGCGGCTGCAACCGAAGAAGCGAGCAGTTTTGATTGTGAGTACCTTGGAGTGGAGAAAGTTGTGAGTAACTCGTAGGGGCAACTGTTACGTTCGTATAAAGCACTGGTGAAGACGCAGCACTGTAAGGACAGGAATCTTCCACTGATGTACGCTAGTTTGCGTAGCGGTAGCCCTGCTCTTCATACCACTAGCAACGATGCGCCAGTTGCACTGGTTATAGGACCTGCTTGGAGAGTTGGCTTCGTCTTGTCCGCCGAGGTTGTGCGCTCTTTTCTGGGTCCCTCACCGCCGTGAGGGGACCCTACCTTCAAGTAGTAATTGCTACGGCACAAACCGAGCAGCACGTGAAAACGGCCTCCACAGGTTTCCCATCTGGTATCGACGACTGCTGGGGCGTTCGTCGCACATCAAGCACTGAAATGGCTCTTCTCTGGGTTAAAAGCTTCTTCCAGTGCCTGAGGAGCTGTTCATTTATTCACACTAAGGGCCAGGCAATGTATGCTACTATGTTCCGCGGGGGTGTCGAACCACTCACAAGACACTTCAGTCCATTCAGGAGATGATAGCCTCCAATCTGTTTGAAGTCGAGCCGCATGGGAACTACCACTTGCATATGATGCAAACTCGTTTTTGGAGTGGGCCACGACGTAGAACGGAAGACGCATGGTGCTCACGCTCAGTAAATAGGTAAAGGCCTCTGCCTTCTGCATGTGGAGCCGGTCGGCGGCGCGATTGCAGGGTGGCCAAGCCATTTCCGTCCATGAAAGCGCAAAATGTATACGTTTTTCGGTAATTAATCTCCGTTGCGGATGATAATTCAGTCAGCTTGCAGCGTCGGACCCGAGATCCCTCGATTTACGCCCACTGCTGTGGCATTGTGGGAGAGGGGCCCTACTAGGCAATTCGTCAATGTGAAATCATCCTCGCGCATCCTACGAAGAGCGCATACGAAATTGTGTACAACATGGAGGCCACAAGCAAACTCTATGGCACTTATGGGTGCTGTTCGGGGTAAAGTTGTTAATCCCCGAAGCAATGGCGAGCCTTCTGTACGAGCAGTTGAGGGGGGAGCACGAGGTCAAGGCAAACACTCAAAGCACTTCTCCCGCTGTTTAAAATGGGAACCAACTTACTTGCAAGCGTCTTCTCAATGCCTTTCAACAGGAAACCTACATCAGAGAGTCGCCATGCGTCCACACCAGCACCTGCCAGCTGGCTGGCACTGCGAATGCAAAGCACAAATGATCCGTTTACAATCCTTCTCAATCATGGAACGGTATAGGAGGGTCTGTCAATTTATTTTGCTCAATTTAGCACTTGCACCGGCTTGAAGCAACCTAGAAGAGAACGCGTGGCATGCTGCCCACAAGTTGTTGAGTGGATTCCAGGATTTGAATGCATGCTTTTCTTGCCCACAGGCGCGGGATGAGCTCAACGTAGTACCGCCTGTACCTTTCACAGAGCCACAAACAGCTACAAAACCACTATCAATAAACATTTCAGGTGGGTAGCTTGTTTCCACCGCATTTCGCAACAGTCTTTGCCACAAGCACATTTCTTGCTGCTGGTACATGACCAACTCTGGAAAGTTACCTTTTACTATTATAGGTATATGGGTCTGTAAGTGTTGCGCATTTCCGGGAAGTTTTGCTGCTGCTTTCTTTTTGTAGAAGCCACACCCTCCTCTGTGCGTCCAAACCGCAGTTCCTTTTATTGGCCTGCTGTAAGAGGTCCCATTCCCGCGGAAGTAAGACATACACAACGAAGCATGAAACAGTGGCAGTACTTGGGCAGTACCAAGAACACAACTATATAAACGTGAGAAATTTCTTCTCTGGAAGCCATTTTGGGTGCTTTGTTTACAGGCACAGTTTACTACGTGGGAGCCGCCACTTCAGCCTGAGCACCCCAAATCTCTAACTATAGCACTCATTGGCCCACCAAATGCAGGGAAGAGCTCATTGCTGAATTCATTGCTTGGTGTCACCGTTTCAGCGGTATCCAACAAAGTGAATACCACAAGGTACCTACAACAAATGTGTACCACACCGAAAGAATTTATATTGGGTGCTTGCAGAAGCAGTTTTAGTTGCCGTGAAATACATATCTTCTGTTTGTTGCAGAACTGACTTTCGTGGAATGGTTACAAAAGGAAATTGCCAACTGGTTTTCGTCGATGCTCCAGGTGACTTCTTGGAATTTGCAACGAACCAGCGTTAAAACGCGGATGCGATACGGTGCTTGGAAATATCTGATGCTTTGTGCTATTGATTTCTCGAGTGAAGAAATAGAGAAAGGGGTGGCTGTCAGAGCCTTGACTGCTATGGATCTATTCTGTTAACGCAGGCATCATTGGGTCCCACCCTAAGAAGACGTTCTGCAAAGAGCTCGTGAATGCTGCGTGGAGGGGTTATGTGAGTCTAACAGCGGATGCGCTGTTGTGTTATACTCTTGTCGAAGCACAGGCTCCTTGTGAAAGTGGCACATACCTTCCATGTGTACGTTGCTGCTTCAGGATGATGCAGACTTGGGAATTCTAGTGGTGGACACTGTCAAGCGGCCCACACAGCAAATTTTTAATGTTGTTCGCGCTATAGCCCCAAAACCATGTCTTTCTCGATTTGGATTTCACCGATCGGGCAAGTTTATCGCGGCTTGTTAAGAAAACAGTAGAACTGTGACAGGCAACATAACACGACTTTGGCCGCGCACTCGTGTCGATTTCTGTTACTTTTAGCCCTTCATGAAGGCGATGTGATGAATTGGGGATGCGTTCGATATGTTCAGCATCCGAAGATGAGTCAACGAGTAGCCTGACGTGCTGTCCATCCCTGGATGAAATGTGGGAGGCAGGGATTCCAGGAACATTGCGCAAGCGCCTAGCCAACGCTGGTGATGTTGCTGAGCTAGATGGGCAACCACAGCTGATTCCCCTAATTTTGTGCCTTAACAAGGTACACGCTCATGAGTCCGTAACGAAGGATTTGAATCCTTACCTGTAGTGGGGCCGCACGAAGGACCTGCATCCAAGGCATTTCTGCCCTTTGCGGATCTCAGATTGATCTGGCATCCCATCCAAAGTGGATACACGCTAGGGAAAAAGAGTTTTTGTAAGTATGCCTAGTCTGAGCACTAAAATAAAGAGGAGCATTAAATCCCATAGGCGACTTCAAGCAGTTTAGTGCTGCAAAGTGACGCCTCGGCTTTTCGATGCAGGTCACATGGCCAGTTTCAGAATACTTTCCACATCTCAGCCAAATACAAACGAGGAACTGACTCCTTGCTAGATTATCTTGTTAGCGAGGCCATTCCACGCCCATGGGCTTTTCCTTCCGAGATGGTATGTGCACGGGGACTAATTCGAAATTATTCATATTTTTGCTGCAAATATGGACTAACCATTTTCCTTCCATTTTTTGCAGTGAAGGACTGACCATTTTTGCTTTTGCGGCGGCGAGTTTCCTCTGCGCTTCTGTGCTATATCCGCAGCGAACGAGCCTCTCGAAAGTAGAGCAAGTCGAAGAGTTTATCAGGAAAGCCTCATTTCGCATTTTATGTTTTTCTTCCTCGGTTTCCCGGTCTTAGATTTGCTTAATGTTTGACGCTACAGACCTTGTTTGAGTTTGTGTGGTTGAGCAGGACGTATTTGTTTTGCTGGTTTAACAAAGATGTCCCCTATCGGATTGATCAGCAAACAGTTGGATGGACATATCGAGATGGATACGTAGTGATTGAACATGTAAGAGGTGCACACAAACCTCTGTTGTTCAGGATGAAGAGTATATGTTAGACTGTTGTGATCTGCACTCTGCTACTTGCTGCAGGAATTGGTGGTGAAGTCTGAGAAAGTTGCAAAAATGATTTGTGGCGTAAGAGGTCGTATTCTTCTGCAGATGCGGAAGAATGTTACCTACAAACTAGAACAGTTATGGGGTCAAAAGGTGAGACTAAACATATTTGTCAGAGTTTCAAAACGCTAGGGTTTTCCGCTATTGGGTTACAGTACTTTTGATTTCTGTTCTCTGAGTCGCATCTTTGCCCCAGGAAATCGAAATATTACTTGAAAACGAGGGAATAACCTCACAAAAGGCTTTGCCCATCGGAAAGTTATTGTTCGATAGTGTAGCTCTTCATCATGAAGGTATTGAGAGAATAGTAGATCCCGAGCACAGACGCGAGGTAGACTCCACCCAAAGTGAGGAGTATTGTAGCACTCCAGCTCAAGCCTGATACAAGTTGATAAACGCCATTCACGAAGGAATAGAGTGTTTTTAGAACTTACCAGTTGGGGCGCGAGGCAGATGACGATGTACAAGCTCTACGCCTGTTGCCACTGCTGCCGCCGGGGAGCCGGTAGAGAGGAACACGTGGTTCATTGAACGTTGTACGTGTGTCTTGAAAAGAGCGCTTGCAACGCGAGTGTCCACATTTTCTGTTTAGTCATTAGCTTTCGAAGTTTAATCCGTCGCCAGTGCACTTCAAACATACCTCGAGTGGCGAGGCTGACAGTTTTCAGGTTTTTGACGAAAGCCAAGACGATGCCATCGTGGCAGCCCTTGTTACCAACACCCCAACGCCTGAGAAAAATCTCTAGATTGAGCTGGCCAAGTTCAGCAACGGGAAGTTTAATACCTGAGCAGTGATTCAGCGAAGCGATCGGTTGCTTCTTGCGGTGTCTCGTTTCCATTCACAGCAATATCTGAGGCGACAGCTACAGCAGTCTGCATTCGAATGATTCAAGTTGGAGAAGCTTCGGAGCCAATGATTCCTACTTGGTAGTATTGGGAGTCTCTGCATGTGCTTGGTGCTGTGTCGCGAAGCTTGAGGAGACGCGCCTCAACGAACTTCTGCTCTTCAGGAGAGAGCAAGTGGTCGGGGTCGCATATCCACGAATGTGACAGGCTGCAATTTTACGTTTCAATGTCGCCGTAGTATGTGATTTGTGAGCAAACTGATTACTCTACCTTGAAAAAGCGACACATTTCTCAGGCTGCTCGAACGGGCTGGGGAAAGACGTGTCTGTGTGCATGGCCACGTCAAAAGTCTGGTCCAATTGTCTGAATAATCGCGTGAAACAACAAGTATGTGGCAACTTATGAACAGTCAGTCATACGCGTGCTGGCTTCTGCGAAGAGGAGACCTTCCCTTGGATGGCCACCAAGCTTCAGAACTTGTTTCCTCAAAGGCTGGCGCGACTACAGAGTTCTTGTTGAAGCGGAACGGCTGGCCCATTTGAGTGTAGCCATCGGCGATAGCCTTCGCCGAAGCGCTAGAGTAATGGGTGCCAGAAATGGCTATGAGGAAAAGTGACTTCCACATTTTAACGAGATTTTGTGCGTAAGAAGCCGTGGAAGAGCGAAGGACGAAACTCTGGAAGTAGTGGCGCGGATCCAGTGTGCAAGACCCACTGATTATCTCAGGTGAACGTACACCGCAGAGCCACGCCGGCGCTCAGTGTTTGACACTTTTCGTGTTTTCTGCATCGGTAACCCCCGGTGTTGCATTGGGTTCCAGTGTATTCATGTTTTCCTTTCCTCACTCTACTGCTTGCCACACGAACGTCTGTCGGTGCAACATGAGACAGGCACAACTGCCACGAAATAAATGACAATTTGCGGAACACCCACCTGAAAAATTAAACTTGCTTTTAGGTTTGAGTGTAGTTGGATCCTAAATGCTCTTGCACATTGGGTATTTCTCCCGTGTCACACGTGCAAGACTGTCACTGGATCGTCCTTCATGTGTGTAGTTAGCTCATTGATCTTGATCCGAAAAACTGCAATCCATTTCCCTCTTTTAAGTAAATGTGACTGCAAAATATTGATATATTAGTAAGAAATCCGATATGGTGGAGCCACAGATATTACAGGCTGGCATAGAACGAACGATCAGTGCACATGCGAAGAGCCAATCTGTTGAACGATCTGTCACAGAAGTGTCTTCTCTAATCTTCCCCTTGTAAACTTCGTTATTCCTCTATCCAACTCAACAAATACTGAAAGTACTTATACTTGCGGTGCTATTCATAGCGAATGACGGCCTGCTTAGTTCTGTTCTCTCTCTCCAGTGCCTAGACCAACGCTCGCTGTTCTGTTTTACTGGCTTAACCTGGCCCTACGCTGACCTTCCTTCACATAGAAGGGCAACTCTTTTGGAGTTCGTGCATGTGAACCTTGCTGCCTGCGATTGAGCCCCCGAGGGCTCTAAATTTCGCTGGCATTGAACTGGCTTCTGAATGAATTAACAACTTGGCAAGACGCGGAACCTAGCACTTGGTATGCGACCGACTGGGAATGACCTGGCCTAGTAATCTTCCTTGTCCCTTTATCCCGTGGGTTTCGGCACGGTCGCACAAGGCACGATGGAGGAGTACGATGGCGGGTTCCTTGCGACTGAGCATGAACACTCTGAACACTCTGCTGAGGGCTCAGAGGCAAACACAACGTCTACATGCGCATTAGGAGCACACCCAGATGAATGTGTCAAGTCAGCTGATGGAAAATATGCCGCCTGGGTGGACGAATACAGGGATGAAGCCTGTAGGGTTGTTTACTACCCCGACACTTCAGCCATTCCCCGCGTAAGTTCTTCTTTTTGACGGAAATCAAGTAAGCAGCGCGTTTCTGCCTTCATCTGCCTTGCTGTGTGCATTTGTATGCGATTTTTGTCCAGTCAGTTCTTGCGGTCTTCAACGTGTGCGTGAACAAGAGTGGGCTCAGCAGCGCCCTCCCGAATGCAATTTCCGAGAATAGGAAAGCGTTTGTAACACAATTCCACTCCACTGTTCGAAATATGGCAATTGCTGGAACTAATTCAGATCCACCTGGGTCAGCAAAGTCTGTCGCTGAAGGTCAATTCCCTCACGGAATATCCTCGTGGTCCAATCTCAAATTGCTTGAGAATGGCAGTTCTCAGCTGCAACCGACGTTACTCATCTCAGATACAAACCCAGCGGCTGCAGCAATAAAACTGCCCCCACCTGCGCGGCTAGGAGTAGCCTACATAGAAACAATGCCTTACTATCTGCTACCTGCCGTCATCGGTCTCGCCATAGCAGGAATCTTGTTGCCCTTATTTCTCCTCCTTTTCTGTTTACGGAATTGCAAAGCCTGCAGGAGGTACATGCGTATTTTCGGCCCTAAATGGCCAGAACACTATATTCCCCTAACTTGTCTCTGTACCGAAAAAACTGCTGTGGAAGTATCTCCCTCTGTTTCTCAGGCTGTGCAGTTGCTTCTACTGCATTCGGGTATTTTTCAAGCTGACAAAACGCCACCGGATAGATATGGAGAGATCGAATTCCAGTGGCAACAGCACCGCCGCTTCAGACTCTCCGTACCGAGGAAGCGTCCGCAAATTAGTACCAAGGGGTGCCTGCCTAGGTCTGAGGTACCTGGTGCTGATTGCGGCAATACTTGCAGTGCTAGTTGCTATGGGAATCGGAATTTATGTCATGGTAGACCTTCGAGCGCAGGTATCTCAGCTTAGCTGCTCGGCTGCACAAGCGGCTTCAACCATCATCAACGGCCAGACCTTTGCAAATCCGTCCGCGCCCTCCATTAGTCCCGACAGAACCACCGCTTTCATTTCGCCCTTTTCAGCTCCTTCCCCTTTCACTTCGGCGCTGCTTTCTGCCCCGGCGGCTGCTGTTTCACCACGGCTTCCCTTTCCTTTTGCTGGGCAGCCCAACAGTGCCGCTCCCACCGCATTTCGCCACTTGGAAGATGCATGTACGTGCAAAACTTTCCACACCATCATTTCTCTTGTCTCGAAGTAACAACGGTTTAGACATTTACCTCAAATAGTTCATTTACGAGACAAATGGCAGCAGAACACTCTTGCAGCTTGCTTCACTGGTGCAGACGAAGACGACCCGAGGCTGCTGCAGGAAGAAGAAACAGCAGCAGCCGAAAACGAGACAGCTCCGAACCGCACAGGCTTCGTTGGGGCAGTCCCAGCACTAGAATAGTAAGCAAGCTCTTCCTGAACAGCCCTAAACGCACCTGCTACACTTGCTGCCGGAGGCATTTTTATCTATTTTTATCTATGTTCTCGCGACCTGTAGCGCTGCTTTCTCTACGCAGTTTTGAAAGCCTCTCAGTGGCTTTGGATCCTCATCGCGAAGACTCCCTGCCTAACCAGCTTCGGAGCGCCAGCGCATTGGCATTTCAGATAACGCAAACAATGGCTGACGTAAAGGACAACTTGCAGACGCTACAGGAGGTGCGTTAATAAATGGTTCGCTCTACCTTCAGTGCCAGATTTCAGCGATTAAGGTGAATGTGAGCTGTGTAGCGGGGGCCCAGGAATACTTCGATAACCTTGCCTCTGAGTTGCACGAGATCCTAGCAGATTGACTTTTTCAACAGTAAGTGAAGTTCTTGTTACTGCCAAGCAAGGCAGTACCGCTATGTATGCTGACTGCCGTGCTGCTGTGCTATGTGTGCCAGACTTTGCGCAATCCCGCCAACAGCGGAATGCGGATCTCGGTAGCAGGGGACGCCTCAGACTCTCTGCAGGCCAGCTACCACATGTCGCCTTTGGGTTCTGCCACTGCCTCCCTGTTGAGCTCTTGGGAAACGGCTGTCCATTTGCTACCTCACAGCCTCCTGTCAATAGCGGAGGCGTCTGACAGACTGGCAGTGGACATGGAGAATAATATGCAGCAAACAAATAACTTGCCCTCTTCAACAGAGCTGCACAAGGCCAAAGTAGCACTCAAGGACACACTCGACACCGCTCATCGTACAGTGGGAAAACTTTCCAAACTTAGTGGACCGCTCTATTGGGTAAGGATTGCAGAAGCTACTAAATCTTATGGCTATTTGGCTATTTGTGCTGCTGTTGTTGCTGCTTCTTTAATTTTACGGCTGCTAAGTGGGAAGCAGCCGAAAGTGCGCACACTGGATCTGCGTAGGCGGAATAAATGCATGAAACAACAGTAAATGCGCAATATAACGATTTAGTGCCTGCTGTTGCTGTTGCTGCTACTTTGTTCAGGGCTCCATAGCGGTGTCTGCTCTGATGGGCTGTCTGCTGCTGCTAGCCTCCTTCTACATGTGCTGTCTATGTTGCTGCAATCGCGACGCGCTTGTAGACCGCAAAGGGACAAGCTGCGGCTGTTTGTTCCTTTTGCTTTTGGCATCTTCAGCAGGTAGGGTTGTACTCTTCGTGATGCACCCCAGCCTGCCTCCCACTTCAACGATTAGTCTATTATCGTTCGTTTGCTTACTTGTGAATTTGCTTTAGACTTGCCCTTTAAAGTCACAACCTTGCTGCTGAGCTGGTTTTTGCCAATGCAGCACTCGTGGCAAGCGGCGGGCTTCTGCTGGGTACTGCGGCAGTGACTGACGGCTGCCTGTACATGGAAAACTGCTTAAAAGATGAGAAAGACGTGGACGATCTATTGCAATATTTTGGGGCTGAGAACAAAGCAGCCTTATTTTCCGAGGGCGCTTCTGTGGGGTCTAACAGCACAGCAGCTCGACTCCTGAGTGCATGTTTCCTCCCTAACCAGGAGAGGGACTTGGTGCGCGTGTTTGATATTGGCGGTGAGGCACTGTTGCTGGCCGCGCAGATACACTTCATGTGGTTGATTAAATGTGTAATACGATGTCTGTACATACTGAACATGACGACCTCGGCGTATTGCTGTCCTTCGCTGATCATTTTAGCATCTTGCTGTTCATGTTTGTGCAAATTGTATATGTTTGCACTAATTCACTGGGCTTTTGCAGGACTCACGAGCATCTGCATAAGTAGGTGCAAACGAACGCATACGTCTGCCAGTATACGTTTTCATACAGACATACCGCCTTTATTGATAAATATAAATCTATATATAGATGTATACATGTATGTATATGCATGTATAAGTACACCTCTAGAAGCTGCAGCTTGTGTTCACGTGCATCCGGAGTACCTCCGTATTTGTGCTTCTGCACAAACAGTGATCCATCGGTATAAGAAACCAGCACCTACACGAGAGTACGCATAAAATGCACACATTCACATATACGAATTAACTAGAAGTACAGTCTGGCAATTAAACTTTCAGATATTCTCGTGCTCACACTAAAGAACGCTGCCAAGTGCGGATATTTACAATCGTACATAAACATAGAATGCGAGTGCACAGGGACATACGTGCCTCCATGCAAATATGCATGCATGCCTCGGTGCTATTAACTTGCACACGAGCAGTGTACAATTGTACACACATGCGCCCCCTGCCTTACAATTCCGGCCACAGCGGGAGCAACAGCACGCATCTCTTTCCAAGCAAACACCGTTGCGTCTGCACTTTCGCTTGCGTTGAATATTCTTCTGCAATTATTGCATTTAAAGATGGTATTTACATGCTGACACGCGTACATACAAAAGGACACATCCGCGTGCAATTCACTGTGCATGCTTCCGTGCTGCAAGTTACTCCTGCGCGCCTACAAATAAATACACACACACACACACACACACACACACACACACACACACACACACACACACACGACGTGTAACTCAGAAACAAATATATCCACACTGTACATGAGGCAAGCGCATGCTCGTGTACGTGGATTTCTAGAGTGGCATCCGCACGCATTCACTTTGGAGGGCATCCGCAGACATGCGGATACATCATACACAAGCACGGAATCATGAATGCGTATGCATATATGTTTAAAAGCTCACGTTTAAGTAGAGCCTTCCCACTGGACATCTATGCATTCGTCAATCTATGAGAGGACAGCCGATCTGCGCATGCGAGTGCTTGCGGTGCAGATTTGGTTGAGTCAGGGATGCATATTAGGGAAGCAGGAGAGAACGCTGTGCAGAATGAGGCCTTGGCTGCTCACCTGCTCTCTCTGCAGTTGCAAGACGCAGCAGCTGAGTTGCAGCTTTTGGAAAATACGTACTGGCTTCTCCTCATCGACCCGATGACTTTACAGGAGGAGGTAGGGACGTAAGACAAACAACAGGATAAGGAGTAGAAGCTGCGGGCTTCCTGACTTGTATGGCTCTTCGATGCTGGCGTGCTCCTTGCAGGATCTGGAGGGAAGGCTCCACACGTACAGGGAAGTGCTCTGCAGCGGAGTCCAAGACAAGCAGCGAACAATCAAGGCCAAGTACCTGGGCCTAGGCGCATCGCCAGCAGCGCCGGGGCCACATGCCGATGACGAGGTTGGGCCCTCTCTGAAAGCACTAGGGCCGTTTTCTCTGCTGGAAAACAGAGATACTGAGCCTGCAGATGAACTGGCAGCCCTCCTTCAAGAATTCAGTCCTGACCCCAGAGATGCAGAGCGACTCTCAACAGCCTTCCAAGAGGCGATCAGAGGAGTTCAAAGCAGCAGCGGCAGGTGGGATAACGGCGCGAAGTCCTCGATACAGGGCTTAGTGGCCGAGTTGATGCGTTTGGCAGCAGGTAAGTCAGAGGCCGAAAAGGCGCAGCTGCTGCAGGCAGTAGTGCGCCTTGCTGGGCAGGCCAACGCCGAGATTCAGGCGGCCAAAAGAAACGGAGGAAGCATTGATGTCGCCAAGGCGGAAGCAGTTAGAAAAAAAAGGCACCAGGCACGCCAAAGGTCCACGCTGCACAGGCTTCTGCAGGAGAAATGCTTGCAAACAGCAGCAGGAGGTCCCCTGGCTGCAGGAAAGGGAGACCGAATCGTGGTCTTCGGAATG
This sequence comes from Eimeria tenella, assembly GCF_000499545.2. Taxonomy (NCBI): domain Eukaryota; phylum Apicomplexa; class Conoidasida; order Eucoccidiorida; family Eimeriidae; genus Eimeria; species Eimeria tenella. The sequence continues at coordinate 29,172 of NW_013541511.1, forward strand.
GAAGATTTGGAGGACTTGGTGGCCCCATTCTCGCTTTCCTCCCTCCGTAGCAGCAGCAGCAGCAGCGACGACTCGGCCCTAACCATAGACGCTTCATTCGATGCCGAGTCTACCCTTGTGTTTGAAGTAGCAGAAACAACAAAAGGGTCACAAGAGGAACAGCTGCTGTTTAGAAATGCGGTTTGGTGGGCGGCGAAGAAAGAGGCACTGCGCGCAGACACCGCCAAGTCCTTTGCCTGCCCCCGAAGAACCACACAGAACAACGAAGGGCCCCTTCATTGGACTTCGTGCAACTTTGAAGAGTTCCAAGAGGCGATCAACCAACTGCTCAGCAGAATGCATCAACAAGTGAGAAGGAAACAGATGGAGAGGTAGAGAATGAGGGGGTTAGTGAAGGACACAGACACACAAACAGACGAAACAAAGGAAAACAGTGCAACAGTAACGGGGCACAGATAAGCGAACTCAAAGATAGAGGAGCATATATCTGAGTAGAAGACCCAAATATATCGAGGCACCGTAAGAAAATAGGCACAGGAACGATAGAGACACAGATAAAGAAAATGTTGATTGAGACAAGTGGTATAGGAGCACTTTATAGCCAGCAAGGAGAACGCCTAAACGCGAAGTGTACCTCAGGAATCCGAACGTTAGACTCAAAGAAGGAGGTAGAAGCTCTTCGCAAATCAGTTTCTTTACCTTCAAGCCTTGCTGTTGAACTTTCACAGGCACAACGTATGCCTTATATGTTCATGTTTGTTCATGTTTGTGGCTGTACAGCTGGAGAGTCTGTGGGATCAGCTCCGTATATTCTTCGAGGCGCGCAGCGCCGCCTACCGAGTGTTAAGTGACGATTTCCGCAGCGTGTCTTCAAACTTGGACTGCCGGATAGTTCACAACGAGTGGCAGCCGGTGCGGGAGCTGGTGTGTGACAGGCTCAGGCCGACAGGTGCCAACTTAGCGCTTCTGTTGCTGGTCTTGGGCGCTGCAGCGCTGCTGCTGCTGCCGTGCTTCTGTTGCGTCTGGAGGGCGGGCGTGGAGAACACGTGGCAACAGCGAGCCACACTGAAACGGAAACCTTCCGGAAACACCACTCCAGCGAACACGCTGTGGGACTCGAACAGCCCCGAACTGGTCAGCGCACCCAACCCACACAGCAACGGAAACAACAGTAGCAACGCAGCTGCCGCTGCTGCAGTTGCGGCTGCAGCGGCGGCCACGGCTGCAGCTGCTTCAGGACTCGCCCAGCAGCCGCCGCAGCAACGCTACCAGCAGTCCGACAGATACCGACCCGTCAGGAGTGATGACTGGAGATGACAGCTCCTGCCTTGGCAGATGAAGAACAGTTGGAGGCGCGGCGATGCGGGAGGCCTCTCGTGCTTTTTGCTGCACTTGTCCGTGTCTCTCTTTGATGTGTTTTGTTTAAATAGTTCACAGGCGTGCAGGAGGCGCATGCGCTATGCCTTCACTTGTACGTAATTCGCTACTTTTGTGCGATCCCCTTCTCTTTTCGTTTTGGCCACCGCTGTAGGGATTTAGCTAGCATCTTCGTCCTCAGGCGCGCCTCCCCTGTCTATTTGATGCAGCGCTGGGGCGTGCGTATAGAAGACGGCCACCAACCAAGCTGTCGCAGTTGACTGTTGCAGTTTGTACATGTCATCGGAGTACTTAATTTCCCAGTAGAGAGCTTATGGCACTTAGTTGGCGCTGCCACAATGCAACACCTGAGGGTGTACCGGATACAACGTTTACGACGCAGAGAAAAATTTAGGCTGGCAGCTGTTTTTAGGCACTAGTTGGAGATACTGCTTCCGTGCAGCTTTTCCTGAGAAGTGTCGATAGAACAAGCGTTAGGCCTGAAGTGCAACTGCTCATATATCTGAGTGCACACATATGCTTGCATGCGCGCATGCTTGCCAGCATGCATTTCTGCACAACGTTTAAGAACCTCCAGAAAATGAGGGAATGCGGACTGCGGCACTTTCCTTTCCTGCCTGGTCATGCATGCTTGCATGTGCACGGCTGTTACCGGATGATGGCTAGGGTGCAGCTCTCAGTAAGTAAAGAACAGAAGAGTGTCCAGGTAGGGAGACGCGGCACTTTCCTTTCCTGCCTGGTCATGCATGCTTGCATGTGCACGGCTGTTACAGGGTGATGGCTCGGGTGCAGCTCTCAGTAAGTAAAGAACAGAAGAGTGTCCAGGTAGGGAGACGAGCTGTTGCATTCCTCAAAAATTTGCCTCCACTCTGGATGTTGCCTTTAGTTGGGCAACGAGACTGGAGAAATCACATTGCTCTAGCAGAGGAAACGTAGTTAAGGCCGATCCCAGACCTCGACTGAGACATAAATGGGATGCCGCAGCACCACAATTCTAAAGCGATTTCCACATATGCCGAACTGCTAAGTAGCTTCCAAGGGATGTGCTAGATTTGCACCTCGAGTTGTCTATTTGTTGTAGGTGCCTTGATACTTGTAGGAGCTTCCACCAGTCGAAAGCAATGAAACTCAACTTGCACTTCTCAAAACGCGAACGTGCATTTCTCTCCCTGTCTATATTGGTCACTCAGGCCACTTAACTTGGAAGTGAAACCTTACCAGTATTTATCGATGCATGCTTTTGCTATTTTTCGTAAGATCTCGGCACCAGTTGTAGGTGCTTGTTGACATTTGCTACTGTCGACATTCCCCATTGTCAGTAGGTTCTTTACTGTATGCAGGGGCAATTCAGTACAGTCCCTGCAAGTTTTCTGTTTCTCCTGTATTACCTATCATCCTTTCTGTAAAAGAATGCGTAAACAACCGGCGCTTTTGAGAGGAAGAGACGCAGAAGTAATAGGTCATAAAATCTTTGCCACCTGAGTAATTACACTCTTGAAACGCGTTTCCAGCCTACAGTAACTCCATTTTCGGCATGGTGTTGAAGCCTAAGTGCTTGCACTGCAAAGTTTGCGCAGAACTATTCGGAACTTGCTTTATTTACAGTCATGCAACGAGCCAGGATCCGTTAGTTTCTCAAGTAGCCTTCGCTAGTGTTTGACGCACCATTATGAACTTTTGTGAGTCGCCTGGCACGAACCGTCAGGCCTCCCACCAGTGGTGACGGCAACCAAGCAGATCACAATGACACACTCAAACGACTAGCCCTGAAAATTCGCCGCAGCGTGATTCCAGTACGCCAAAAATGAAAAAAAGATGGCCGCAGCGAATATCCTGATGCGGATCAGACCGATCGTTACTTATCCTCCGGACTCATCCAATATTCCCGCACACTCATTCAGTAACCCTGTAGACTCACGAGACAGGCTAGCTATCATCTTGAAAAACTACCTAGGCTAGCCGCCTGAAATGAAGCAGCCAGGTTACCGAAATGGAAAGTACCAAACGAGACAAATCTGTACCACAACCAGGGCTTTGTAGCCTTAAAGGCTCAGGCTAGGCTACATGGACCGGATCCAAATCCGGCATACCCAATTAAAGGGCAGCGACCCGTTGCTCCAGCAAGAAATGCGTCAAAGCGTGGCTTAGGAGCATCTACACAAAATTAGGAGAGCATTCATTCACCAAAGTTACTTTTTGATAGTTCGTTTAGGGTAGCCTGGGTAGCAGGAGCACAACTGCGCACGCTAAGCCCCTCCTGCCTTCATCTCACAGTTTTGCGGGTGTGGTTGGTTTGCTGTCGCACTACTCTTCGCAACTGCTGACTGGTCGAACTCTGCTCATCCGGGCTCTTTCCCTGAGTTTCTCTTTTTTCAAAGCTTAGAAGTATCTTCACTTTGCATAACGGGAAAGGACTTCCCCAGCATTACACTATTCAACCGCAGCTCTACACAAGCGAGCGCTCAGCAAGAAAAACATCTGAAGAACAGCTACACAAGGCTCTAGACGCAACCCAAACAGCGTGGCTCAACAATGCTGCAGTCAACGGAAAAAAGCAGCAGCAGCTTCTGTCACGCTTCATCCTCGACACTGCGGGAAGATGTATGCGTGCAGCAAACGGGGTGAGCTGCCCCTGAACCACGTATAGTGGCTGTAGGGGTTGAGGCCTCACTCATCCAGGTGCCCTGCCTACAAAGAAAAATGCCGTTGCCGTTACTGCTGCTGTTCCGGTGTGCCGGGATTGCTGCTGCTCTCGGGGTTTGCTGCGCCCCTGGCTGCCGCGTAGAGGGCGTGAAAGCGCGAGTGCTTGTCTCTGAGGAGACTGCGAGGAGGGGCGAACTCAAGCAATTGGCCTTCGCCCACAACACCGACACGGTGACAAAGAGAAGGCAAGTGCTGAAGACGGTGAGATACAATCAAAACACTCCCACGCCTGCAGAAGTACGCACACAACGCCGACAAAGGTGAAACGCCCTCTTGCAACAGCGTTCTACAGCTTTTGCGGGGCGTAAGCTTTGTAAGTATCACAGACATTAAAGGATCTTAAGAGCCAAAATGCCTGCTGCGTTACATCCACGTTGCACAGTTTCAACTACATCGACTCGTTGGATTGTTATAAATGTAGATCCCACTAGGCTCTGCAGACTGATAAAATTAAGTAAATCATTTCAGTTCAATATTTTTCCACCAGGCTTCCAAGCCACCCTAGGCCGAACACTGACGGCGCAATGCTTTGTGTGTGCGTCTTTAAGTGTATCTTTACCTCAGGCACCACCGGATGACAGGTACGAGAACCTCCTCTTCCACTGAGCTATCCATGGCGCTGTTTGCTTCATCGAGACACAAAATAGGAGCGTCTCTCAACAGCGCGCGACAGAAACAGAGCAGCTGCTTCTGACCTATAGACAAACGGATGCTCTGGCTGCCCCCTCCACCCGCCTGCTTGGCGGCGTTCCTCGGGGCCGCTGGCGACCCGTCTACTTGTAAGGGAGAGGAGGGGGAGGGATGACTTAGCTGTTGGTTGTCCCTAGCACTCGGCACTGAAGGGGCCCCCAGCCGCTTTGACTGCGCGTCACTTTCGCTGTGCCGCAGCCCCACGCTCGAAGGAGAACTCAAGCGCATGCGCGTGCCTGCGAAGATCCAGATAGGAATATGCATACGAGAACGTGCATTAAGCGCCTATGCATTCAACGAATTGCATAAATGGAACAAAGCATAGTGCATGCAGCAGTCAGCTGCTGCCGCGTGTGTAGTCTATTGCCATTGCTACTGCAACGCCAAGGCCTTCTCCATCTCAGCAAGAGAGCCGTTTCACATTTCCTGCCCCGCTGCTGTTATCTGATGCACCAACGTGTATGGAAATATTGGGCCCAACATTACACTGACAAGCAGCAGCAGCAACAGCACGTTGGACAACAGCAGCAGAAACTGAAAACAACGAAAGGACGCACTTCCTTGCATCCTGCGAGATCTTCTAATGCGGAATTCTACCGAAGATGCCTCGTCCACAGTAGCGATTGGAGTATCTAGACCCTGTGAACACCCGACAAGTGCAAGTGCTCTCGTGAGACCGGCAACAGTTATTTCTCTAAATAAACGACAGTGACTGCTGTGAATAAACGAGACAGATTGCTACCAGAAACAGTGCTGAACGATACAGTAAACTCCATAATGGCAGTGAAACGAGTATGAGACAGACGACACAAGAGCGGAGTTAATCAACAAGGAAGATTTAGACACGCCTAGGTACTATCGAAAAGGAGATAAATAGGGCAGCATGCCCCAAATTAGAGCCTTAGATGGAATTCAACACAACCAACAAGAGCCAGAAGCCGTCACGTTTCTTACCTGTGGAAGGGCCTTGACAACATGGTCGAGTCGACAGAGGCGGAGGGCATCGTACAGCTCTGCATCTGTGCGCGTGGTGGCGGGGTCTAAGTTCGAGCGAATGGTCCCTGAGAAAAGAGTGGGTACTTGAGGGACAAACGCCAACAAAGAGCGCAGCACGTGGACTGGCAACCGCTGTATGTCCACGCCGTCGACCTTTATGCACCCCGTGTAAGGCACCATGCGGCTAAGAGCCAACAACAAAGTGCTCTTCCCTGCCCCCGTACGGCCCACAATGCCCACGGCTTCCCCAGGGTGAATCGTCAAGGACACACCGCGCACAGCCGGTTGACTGCCAGCGCTGCACCAAGGCAAAAACACCCCAAGTCCTGCAAAGTGGCACTATCAGAGCCAATCATGTTTCAATTCTAATCGCAGGGGCTGGGGGTTCGTTCGCTTGGGCGGACTGGTATTGAGCATGTGAAGCTTTCTACTTGTGTAGAAAGTTTCTAGTATTTGGCGGCATACGAATAGCGAATTTAAGAAACACCTGCTGACCTGTATGCGACTGTCACGTTTTCAAAGTCAACTCTTCCTCTTGTCCTAAATCCGAGCGGCACTGCCACTGGAAAGGAAAGAGCCGCTACTGCCCCTGTCTGTTGCTTCTGCGCGGCCGCCCAAGGCCGCATGCTGTCGTTCAGCTGACGGCTCTGAGACCCAAAGGACAGAAGGGTCTCATAGACGGCGAGCTTAGCAGCAGCTGCTGCTGCAGTTTGCCGGGAAGAGACAGGCGCCCTGTGGACTGCCATGGTTGCAGAGTGCGCTGGCCCCCTGATGTCAGCGCATGCAAGGCAGTCTTCAGCAGATGGCCTCGTCAGCAGCGGCTGCTGCTCCTCATCCTTGCTGTGCATTGGGAGCAAGCTTTTGTTGCTCAGCCGCGTCCAACGCAGCCAGCGCCACCACGACAAGCACACGGAAGATTCAGCAGACACAGGATGCTGCCACGGGCGCCCCGTTATTACGTCATAGTTGGGGTCCTCTGCCGGCACCTGCAGGCAATAAGCAGCAGCAGCAGCGTTCGCTTTCTATGCAGAAGAAACGGCGACTGTGCATGCAGCAGAGGGGAAGTGCTTTGCGCCGAAGCAAAAACTCGCAGCTTAGACGTTCCTTCAAGGAAACATTCAGTCTCAGTGCAAATGAGCGATTGTACCAGCAAGTAGTCTCTGACTCTTTCGACGGAGACCATTTGGACTTCAAGCCGCACAAACGTTGTAATGCTTTGCGTCAGCAGCCGTACAAGAGGCGCCACAGCGTAGAGACTTAGAGCTAAAAGTCCCGCCATATCTCCCCGGACCTGAGCAATCAGAAACACGACAGATACCCACTATGAACACCAAAATATATGTAGAGAAGAGGTACAAGAGACGAATTCGCAGAGCATGAGGTGGAGGTCGTCAAAGAAGTAACAAAGAGGAGACAAGTAGGCATAGGGCAAGACGCAGAATGAGACTAGCCAACAATTCAGCTCGCACCAGGCCACACACTCTAGTTGTTGCACGATTTACCACCTGCTGTAAATGCAGAGCCACATATAGTGCCAAATTAGATGCAATATCAGCAAAAACACAGTGAGTTGTACTTTTTAGAGGCGAAGACGGACCACAAAGCTGCCACTGGCTGCCAGCATTTGTTTCAGCGGAAGAAAAGGCGACACACAGGGAGGCACGAAGAGATGCAAGGAGCAAAATAAAAACGAATGGCAGGGTTGAACATTCTCCCAGAGATATGAAGCAAGAGACAACGAAACATGCCCTGAAACAAAGGAAGAAAATGGTAGCAATCGACTGCACGCAAAGAAGTTGAGGCCGAGAGGAAAAGGACTAACTTGTTCCAAGCGGGAGGGCCAGAAGTAGAGAGGCAAAGTGACAGAAGCCAGAAGGAGCGCCTGAAGGGTGGCTCCAATGAGTTGCAAACGTAGGGCCAACCACGCTTGCAGACAAGTGTTCAAATAAGAGGTGTTGCCATACAGCAACAATGCACTGAGGCAGCGACTGAAGTACCTGCACTCTGCCCTGAGACCAAGCAGAAAAACATGAGCAATTATCACAGTGAACATGAACATCGCAATTCAAATAATGTCCTGGCCTTGATTGCAATGTATCACAGAGATCATGTTCGAAAGCAAACCATCATCAACACCTTGAGACGGGAGGTGGAAACGAACCAGGCAAAATTTAGGACTAATCCACTTAGTAAGCACGAACACACAGGAACCTAACAGATCTGTGGAGTTGAGTCTTTACATATATTTATACGTTTACATGCCGCTTGGCTTAATTTCAGAGAAATTTAAACATTTACAAATGCATGTTTTCGTACGTGCATACCAAGGAACACTAACAAATTAGGCGTTGGGCTCAATCACACGCACACAATGTGTGCGCATAAACTCACTTTCACGTGCAACATACAACGTGTGCTTGAATTTACATGCAGACACACATCTGCACGTGCACGAGCACATGTGCAGGAGGAGAGATGCCCATATTCAAGTTTTTTCTATCTATACGCCGGCATTCTGTTCCTTATCATCCGTACAAGACTGTTCCTTTTAATCCGCAAAAGATTCCCGTAAGAACACGTGCATGCGCAATACAAAAACATAAATACAACCAGCTTGGCTGATGGGGTCCTTTAGTGCAGCGCTGATTCACCTGAAGGCACGCAAAGTGCGTCCGCCTCCCACCGCCCCCGCTAGGAGACAGTGCAGGGGGGAGCGCGCGACTGTTTCCAATCTCTTTAAAGATCTGCAAAAGGCCACACAGCTGGACATGTTGATGCGCCGAAGATGCGAGACGGCGGAACATAGTGTTTGGTGCAAGTGTAACTAAAGTGACAAATGGTTCGGCAGATTCAAACTCTTCATGGAACAGCAGCGACTAATCACGGCCACGCTGCAGCATAAACCCTAAACCCTGGAGCATAGAGTGCTAAAGTCCAAAGGCTTCTGGTGACCTGATGGCCGCGCGTAGTTTGGAGGCTGTGCGCAGGAGGAAATATCCTAAAACGGGAATTGCGAGCAGCAAGGAAGGCACCGTTAGACTGAGCAGTGTCAGCTTAGCAACCATAGCCACTGCAGCGGGAAACGCAAAAAACACAGAAAACAGAACCAGATATTCCTTATCTGCTGCCACTGAAATGTCTGCGGGCTCAGAGCGCTCTGTGAGACAAGATAGTCGCTGGGGAGAAAGGAATGAAAACCAACAGAAGGCGAGAAGCCCAGGCAGCTTCTTTGAAATCCCAGGGCTGCTGCTGTTGCTCCTCACTTATAATGAGAATGTGAGTGTGAAAGGCATGAGGTAGGCCTTCATCAATGCAAAATATGTCGTCTGAGAGACGGTTCAGCAAACGGCCGATTGGCTCCTCGTCAAACCACTTAGGCGGGGCCCTGAAGGACAAGCCGAATGCATGCAAATGAACAAGCCAGAACTGAATCAAGCTGAATGTTAAGAAAACAAGAGTCTGTTTAGAATAGGGGCAGCACAACGGCCGCGGAGATGTACAGGAAAAATAGACTGAGACAGCGAAAGGTCACCTGAGCAGCGCAGCCAAGAGGTTCGCCTGCAGCACTGAAGACGCGTTGACGCCACACCGCACGAAGGCCACAGTGGTGATGACAGAAAAGCCAACAGACAAAATAGCGAGGCCCCAGTAGCCAAACAAGTAAAACAAATCTTCTGACCGCGAGCTGTTGCCCGTGCGCTCCAACACAAACGCATGCAAGCTGGGCAGGGGAGGAGGCCCCCGGGCTGTCCAGCGCCGCAGCCAGTAGTCACACAACGTAGTGCAGTATGTGCTAGCCTGCAGGTGGAAGTGCGCACAAAGAAAAACTGCACACGTGGCCTCCTGCTGCTGCTGCTGCTGCTGCAGGGGCTGCAGCAGGGGCTGCTGCTGCTGGTGCGGCTGCTGTTCTCGATGCTGCTGTGCGCCCTGGGCTTACTGCACAGGCTAGCAGCAGCACGAGCACCATGTGAAGACCGGCGCTGCGCATGTAAAGCCGCCACACTCTCCAAGCTACTTTGCCGGTTCGCGTCGCCTCTGGGTATGCAGCTGGGGACACATCAATCTTCCAAGAGCTCCCATCCTGCGGCATCTTTTGAGGCACTCCAGCAGAAGCAGCGGAAGCAGCAGCTGGAGCCGCAGCCGCTGGGCGCGGCACTGCAACAGGAAGCCTTGGCGAGCTCTCCTGATGCTCTCCACTCTCTTTCATCGTCTGCGCGTCTCTGGGGATTCAAACGCAGCAAAAAAACACTAGCGAACGTAAATCATTGCATGCTGTGATTCACGCTGCTCGCAGCGCAACGCAATCTACTTTCATCGGCTTGATCAGTTACTGAGCAGTGCCTTGCTACGGCATTGTTGAGCCCTAAACATAGAATCCTAGCCCTAAAAGCCTAAAATGTTAGTTCTGTTATGCAATGGGCATGCTGCGTCACTTTAGGATCCTGCGCCCTTGCCTTCCTTTCACTACCGTTTGCCTAACAGCAGCATGAACTGAACAGGACGCAAAAGTACCGGCTTTATGGCTGCCTTTTGTGGAAAGAAAAAGCGTTGAAGAGACGCATTTTACTTGCGCTTACTCAGTAGAGGGCTCCGCAGACGCACTGACACCCTTGCTGCTGCTGCTGCTTGGAAGTAGAGGGAAGCTGCGCAGGCCCTCGAAGAAGGGGCCCACGGCCCCACCCTGCCTCCTCTGCAAATCGCTCAAAGAGAAAAACTGACTGGCGGCGCCGCCCTCTACCAATACAAAGCTTGACACTGCCGACGGGTCCACCATCACCAGCGCAGCCTGCTGCACCACCAGCAGCACTGTGCGCCCACTCAGGATGCCTGCAGGCCGCAGCACACGCAGCCCCGTGCCCGTTACTGCTGCTGTTCGTGCAGTTGCCCTGCAGCGTTCCTGTGCAGTAGAGAAGCAGCTGCTGATTTAAAGCAAATCTGCTGCCTGCGCCATAGCAATCCACTGCTGCTCTAGCCACTTGTCTGCCCCTTCAGCTGCTGCTGGCAATGATGCTGCTGTTCTTATCGAGCTTACCTCCCGGTGCGAAAACTCTTCGCCACACGGCCATGGCTGTGACTGCGTCGAGAGGACTGAAGGGATCGTCTATGAGGTAAAGAGCTCTCTTGCCTACAGTGGCGAGGCGGGTGAGTTTGTTGTCCGCGAGCTGCCTCGCTGACTCAGCAGTAGCAGTAGCAGCAGCAGCAGCGTTTTCGCCGCTGCTCGCAGACGCCTGAGACGCTGCGCTTGCCTCCGGCTGCCCCGCAGAAGGCGGTCTGCAGCAGGCAGCAACAGCAGCTGCGCTGTAGATGGCGCGGGCCAGGCAAATGCGGGCTCTCTGTCCCCCTGCAGAGGGGTAGCAGCAAAAAGAAGCACAAGATCAGATTCTTCAGCTCCTTCCCCACACAAAAGGCTGCACTGCCTGGCGCCCTCGGGACTACCGCTCAAAAACCAGAGCAGGCAGCAACAACTCCAAATGAACAGCATTGTGCACTAATATGACGAACTGCAAAACCCGGAAGCAGAACAAGTGGCAGAAACCCCAAGTGAAAAGCATAGTGCACTGATAGTGACATTTTGCAAAACCCAAAACAGGCAGAGGCAGCAAAAACTTGGAATGAAAAGCATAGTGCACTGATAATGACTTACTGCAAAACACGGAACCAGAACAGGCAGCATACAGTTCAAATGAAAAGCACAATGCACTGATAATGACGTATTCCAAAACCCAAAACTGGCACAGGGAGCAAAAACTTGAAATGAAAAGCATAATGTACTAATAATGACTTATTGCAAAGCCCAGATTGTAGCTTTGAGCTGCGCGCACCGCTGAGCCTGTGGCCGCCGGCGTCTATTGGGGTGCTGTCGCCGCCCAAAGCAGCAAGATCTCTTTCTAAGCAGCACGCATGCAGCACTTGGCTGTAGGCGAGGGGCAGCAGCGGCCGCCCCATGAGGATGTTGCTTCGGAGGGTTCCCTCGAAGATGACGGGCTGCTGCGGCGCAAAGCCAATGAACTCCCAAGGATCTTCTGCAGCAGACTCGCCGCCTGAGAGGCCCTGGCTGCCGGCGCCTTCCCCCGCTGCTGCCTCTAGAGGCTGCCCGCCGAGCGCCTTCAGTTGGGGCATTCCTGAGCCGCTGTAGCTGCTGCTGCTGCTGCCTTTGCTGCTGCTGCTGCTGCAGGTGCTGCTGCTGCTGCTGGTGGCAGGCCGGGGCAGGTTGAGGTAGGCCTCCCCCCTCACGAGGTTCATGTCGCCCAGCACTGCAGCTAAGAGGCTGCTCTTTCCGCTGCCTGACTTGCCAACTACTAGGTGCAGCTCTCCCGGGTTAATCTGCATGTCTGCGTCGTGCAGCACTGCGCTGCTGCTGCGCAGGCAGTACGGCCCTTTGCTTTCCCCGGCCAGCGGGGGGCGGTCTGCTGCGCGGCTGAGTATGGAGGCCACTTGCTGCACGGAACGGGTGCTGTTGCAGCTGCTGCTGCTGGCGCAGCTGCTGCTTGCGCTGACGCTTGCCTTGCCCGTCTGGGGGCTTTCTGCTGCCAAGGCAGTGGGGGAAAGACAGGGCTCAGAAGTTGGCAGCAGCTCGTTTGGCCGCAGGGGCCTCCAGGCGAATGCGGCGCGGCGGAAGCAAACAACAGCAGAGTCCGGGGGAATGCCTGCTGCTGCTGCTTCCGCCGCAGCTTGCGCCCCTGCTGCTGCTGCTGTTGCTGCTGGCATCCCCATCTCCGCGGACGCGTCTGTTCCACTGGTTCCGGGCTCTGCGGTTTGTCCCTGCTGTTTGCGTTTGAGTTTTTGTGCGCGTTCCTTCTGCTGCCGCTGCTGCTGCAGCAGCTGCTGCTGCTGCTGGAGCTGGAGCTGGACCGCGGCCGCCGGGGGCTTGAGACACCTGCCGAGGCGCTTGAGAGCCACCGCAGCAGCAGTCAAGTCGCCCATGAGCGTGGGCAAAGAGTTGAGGGCCTGCAGAGCCTTGTCTATGAGAGCCAACGCAGCAAAGAGGCTGCTGGCCCGCGTGGCCCCCCCACCCCCGCCCTCTCCGCGGGCCACGAGGCAAGTGAGGGCAGTTACCTTCACCACCAGCGGCGTGGACACGAAGAGGCAGTTGCTGATTGCATGCAAGTAGTAGCGGCAGCTCAGAAAGCGAAGCTCCGGCAGCCGCAAACTCCAAATGCGGCCAAACGCGTGGCTCTCCCACCCCAGCACTTTCGTTTCCCGCACGTGCAGCAGCAGCTCCCGACACGCCCGCACTCGGGTGTCTCGACAGCTCATCATCCGGTGCGTCAGCTGACGCAGACAGTCCCCCAGCCGCAGCTGCACCAACAGACACACTCCTGCAAAAACCCACGCACCCCACACAAACATACGAGTTCCTCTTGCTGCTGCTGCTGCTGCTGCTGTTGTTGCTAGTGCTGCTTGTGCTGCTGCTGTTGTTACTGCTGCTGTTGTTGCTTCAGCTGCTGTTCCTGTTGCTGCTGCTGCTGCTGTTGCTGCGCATGCTGCGGCGCTGGCGAAGTGCAGCGCCTCACCTGTGACGGCGACGGCGTAGAGGAAAGCACTGGGGATTTGCCTGTAGAC